>NC_143018.1:1005000-1210000 GCF_055824585.1 Amblyomma mixtum | reverse complement strand
AGGGGCATTGCCATGGTGGAAAAACCAGTCACCCGTCTGCCACAAATCAGGCCGCTTCCACCGAACACTGTTGCCCAATCTTTTCAAAACATCCAAGCAGAAAACCTGGTTAACTGTCTGACCCTGCGGAACAAATTCTGAATGGACGACTCCTCTCACTTCGAAAAACAAACCAGCATTGTTTCGAGGTTTGGTTTCACCTGACGAGCTTTCTTGAGGCGAGATGAATTTGAAGTTTTCCATTGGCATGACTGTTGCTTTGTTCAGGATTTAATTCAGGAACACTTTAGTTGTCCCCATAGCATCGTCCTTGAACGTCTTTCTGAATATTTCAAGAGTTTCCGTTCCACTGTTTCCGAGAAAAAATCACAATTTCACCGGCGCATGCTGTTCACGAACATCAGCCATTGCAAAAACGACACTCACACAAAACAGTCCTCACTCTAAAACTCTGCCTAAACTAGTCTGACCTCCTTCAGCGACGGCACTCGGCTTACTGACTCTGAAATGCTCGGTCTATGCGCTCCTAGCGGCAAAACGCGGTACCACCGTAGCTGTGTCGATTCAAAAAGTTAGTCCGGTTTCTTTTGGGTACCCCCTCGTACTCGGGAGGCTTGGTGCGACAGAGTTTTCTTTCTTTATTCTATTTATTTTCCTGCTGCGCCATTCTTCCCGGAACATTTTCCACTATCTTCCCCAAACATTTACCCTGCTTGAGGATGTTTTCCAAAACAGGGTTGTGTTGTTTCATTTCATTTTATTACCTTAAATTCCCACGAATGGGTAATACATAAGGGGTGAGTACATATATTTTGGTGAGGAAGTGTTAGCACAACGAAACATGACTGGTAACATTATTGGCAAGGTTGGATGAGCACATGATGGCTGTGATGTCGTTGGGTAGGTCGTTCCAGTCTGCTGCAGTACGGGAAAAAAAATGATGCGGCAAAGGTGGTAGTACGGTCACGAGGTCTGGAAACTTGAAAAGGACGACGAATGCGATGAGATATGCGGGCTGGAGGGACGATGTAGGGTGCGTGGCCTAGCGAACTATGGAAAAATTTATGGAACACGCAAAGGTTGGCAATGCGGCGATGGAGTGATGAGGTCAATAAGTTGGATTCAGCTTTCAACGCTGATACACTGATGTCGTAAGAATACGATGAATGGATGAATCTGGCTGCTCTGTTTTGGACTGATTCGAGTACATTTATAAGGTAAGCTTGGTGCGGGTCCCAAATGGGTGAGGCATATTCTAATTATGGTCTGACAAGGTGTTTGTATGCTAATAACTTTACATGTTTAGGGTCTTGGCGGAGATGGCTTCTTAAAAATACAAGTGTTTTATTAGCAGATGAAATTATGCTCCTAACGTTTGTGCTCCAGGACAAATAGCTACGCAAGGTAATGCCCAAATGCTTGTATGATAAAACCTATTGCGTATGGGAAATGAAGTGGGTTGCGGCGACGCGTGAAGGACAAGATTTTACATTTATGAGGGTTAAGTTCCATTAACCAATTAGCACGCCATTCCTTAATGCGGTTAAGGTCGTCTTGAAGAGATTTTTGGTCAGAGGCGTTATTAACTTGGCGACAAATTACACAATCATCTGCGAACATCCGAACATTACTACATACATTCGTTGGTAAATCGTTAATATAAATTAAAAACAGAAACGGACTGAAGACAGACTCTTGCGGGATACCTGACATTACTGGAATAGGGTAAGAGTTGTAGCTGTTAACGGTGACTCACTGTGAGCGGTTAGTCAAGAATTCTACCCATTTAAACATATTAGAGGCAGGTTCAAATATGAATGTTTCAGTAGTAAGCGTTTTTGGGGAACCTTGTCAAACCCCAGTTTTGGCAGTCTAGAAAAATAGCATCGGTCTGTAGGGTAGTCAAGATTAGCGTGCAAATCATGAATAAAAATGGCCAGCTGTGTTCCGCTTCACAAACCTTTCCGAAAACTATGTTGCGCAGGATGAGAAAAGTTGACAGTCGAGCAAGCTCACGACATTGGAGTCGATGACGTGTTCCATGAGTTTGCAGGCCACACTGGTAAGGGAAATGGGACGGTAGTTAAGCGGCGAATTTTTTTTACCCGGTTTGAAGACGAACGATCTTATCCATTTTCCAATCGTGTGTTAGTTGACCGGTTAACAGTGAATGAAAAAAGTAAGCATAAAAATTGCGCACAAATATTGTCAATACCGGATGAATATGAAAGTTTCATGTTTTCAATTAGGGACGAAATGTCAATTGACCTGAGGAAAACTGGTGGCATAGCATCATTTATCATCGAGGATGGTGCTGAAAAAGATATTTCAGTTTCTTTCGTAAATACGGATGAGAAGGCAGAGTCAAACACAGCAGCACACTCATATGATTTTTTAGCTTCGTGATATTTTACCCATGCGCTATGCGTCCCCTCAGACATGGCTGAACGGTAAAGGCGCTTCTCTTTGTTCTCCAAACGTTTCATATTTTAGTAAACCATGGCTTTTGTGAATTAGAGCGAAAACTAATTTGGGGGATGAATCTATTGGTTAGCTTTCTAGTTTGTCTCTGAACAGTAACCAATTTTCTTGAACACTGCGGGAATGAAAACGCGGCAAGAAGACTTGAAAGAACGCATTAAGTTCATTATTTATGGCGTTATAATTCCCTTTGTGATAAAGACGGATGGTTTTATGGCATTTCTGGTGCCGGTTTGGCGTAAGGACAAGGTTAGCGCCAATATGTAATCGCTTTTTTCGGGCAGGTATGTAACGGGCTGTACGTTGTCCGGGTGGTTGGTTAATAAGAGATCTAAAATATTTGCACAGTTCTATGTTGCGCGGGTAGGTTCAAGTATTACCTGAGTAAGAGTGAGGTTGTCGCAAAATTCTCAGAATTCCCTTGATTCTCCATTGTTAGCTATTGGTGTGGCCTGGTTATGCCAGTCAGTATTTGGAAAATTAAAAGCGCTCATGTGGAAGATTTGTGAGTTAGGCTGCTTTGTGGACAGTTGACTTAGTACGTTATTAAGCTGACGGAATTGATTGATTACAAACATCTTTATTTCTTCAATATTGTTGCGGGAAAGAATATATTTACAAATATTTACAAATAGAAAAGAACAGCTGCGAGCGGCACCGAGAACACAGTCCGAACTTCGTTGTCGTCTTCTACTCTTCCCACGCTCTTGGTCGTCGTCTACCCGCTTCGGAACCCCGGCTGCTGAAACGCCGTCTCGGCGTTAGGGCGGCGACGTATGAGCGTTGTGATAAGGTTTAAGGCGACAGACGTGGACGATGTCGGTGGTGGCGCCAGAGGACGATGGCGAGGTTTCAAGGGGAGCAATATCATAGTTGATGTCGGTAACACGGCGCACGACACGGTAAGGGCCATGTTAGTGCGAAAGGAGCTTCTCGGAGAGACCGACGCTGCGAGAGGGCGTCCAGAGAAGGACCAGTGATTCTGGGGTAAATTCTACGGCCTGGTGACGGCGGTCGTAGGCTGACTTCTGGGAAACTTGAGAGGCTTGGAGCCTGCTACGTGCTATTTGGAACGCCAGCGTGGCCTGGGAGATGGCGTCCCGAGCGTAAGCAGTGGTGGGGGCTGAAGAAGGCGGCATGAGTGTGTCCAAAGGCAAGGTGGGATGCCTACCAAACAAAAGGTAGAAAGGAGAATAGCCTGTTCTGTCATGAAGGGAAGAGTTATATGCAAATGTCACATAAGGCAAGGCTGCGTCCCAATCTCGGTGGTCTGGCCATACGTACATGGCTAACATGTCGGTGAGCGTGCGGTTGAACCTTTCCGTAAGCCCATTGGTTTGTGGGTGGTAAGCTGTCGCGAGCTGGTGCTGCGTGTCACACGAACGAAGAATGTCGTGAACTACTCTGGATAGAAAATAACGACCGCGGTCGGTGTGCATTTGACGAGGGGCGCCGTGGTGAAGGATGACGTCTTGCAGAAGAAACTCGGCGACATCGGTAGCGCAGCTGGATGGCAAAGCACGCGTGATGGCGTACCGAGTCGTATAATCAGTTGCGACAGCGATCCACTTGTTGCCGGATAGGGACGACGGAAAAGGGCCAAGAAGGTCGAGGCCAACACGGTGAAAAGGTTCCGGAGGTATGTCGATGGGTTGCAGAAGACCGGCAGGCAAAGTGGAGGGCTTTTACCGACGTTGACACAGGTCGCAAGCGGCCACGTAACGCTTGACGGAACGATATAGACCAGGCCAAAAGAAGCGATGCCGCACCCGAGCGTACGTGCGGGACACGCCAAGGTGACCGGCTGTCGGCAGATCGTGCAGTTCTTCAAGGACAGAAGAGCGTAGACGTTTGGGTATCACGAGCAGGAGCGGAGGGCCATCGGAGCGTAGGTTTCGGCGATACAAAATGCCGTTCTGGAGCACATAAAGGTTCAGAGACGGAGATCGGTTTGCAGAACGGATGCCATTAAAGATAGGTCGTAAAGATGAGTCGTGGCGCTGTTCGTTGGCAATATCGGCAAGATCAGAGATAGCTAAGAGGCAGGGCAGGGTCTCAGCGTCCTCTAGGTCAGGTGGTTCCACAGGGCATCGGGATAAACAGTCAGCGTCCTGGTGATGGCGCCCTGACTTGTACACGACGGAGTGTGAGTATTCTTGGAGGCGCAATGCCCAGCGACCAAGGCGACCGGTGGGATCTTTAAGTGAAGACAGCCAACAGAGAGCGTGGTGATCAGTGACAACAGCGAATGAACGGCCGAACAGGTAGGGTCTGAATTTAGCTACTGCCCAGACAAGGGCAAGACACTCGCGCTCAGTAATGGCGTAATTTTGCTCTGCGGCTGAAAGTAGGCGGCTAGCATAAGCGATGACTCGATCTTGACCCTGTTGACGTTGGGCTAGGACGGCGCCGATGCCATATCCGGAGGCGTCGGTGCGAACCTCTGTGGGAGACGACGAGTCAAAATGTGCAAAGCTGGGCGGAGTGGTCAGCAAATGGACGAGGGATGAAAATGAGTTCTCTTGAGCAGGGCCCCAGGTAAAGGGGGTGTTGTTCTTCAGAAGATCGGTGAGGGTACGAGCGATGCCGGCGAAATCTTTGATAAAACGGCGAAAATACGAGCACAAGCCGACAAAGCGGCGCACATCTTTCGACGACCTTGGAAGAGGAAAGTCCTTCACAGCTTGAATTTTGATGGGATCTGGGCGTACACCAGAAGCGTCAACGAGGTGTCCGAGAATAGTGAGTTGGCGACTACCGAACTTGCATTTCGATGAGTTCAGCTGAAGTCCGGCGTTACGAAACGCTGTCAGAATATTGGAGAGGCGCTCGAGGTGTGTGGCAAAAGTAGGCGAGAAAACCACAACATCATCTAGGTAACAGAGGCAGGTGGACCATTTAAACCCACGAAGAAGGGAGTCCATCATTCGTTCGAAGGTAGCCGGGGCGTTACAGAGGCCGAACGGCATGACTTTAAACTGGTATAAGCCATCAGGCGTCACGAAGGAGGTCTTCTCGCGGTCCTTTACATCAACGGCAATTTGCCAGTACCCCGATCAAAGATCAATTGAAGAGAAATATTTGGCGCCGTGGAGGCAATCCAAGGCATCATCGATCCTTGGGAGTGGATATACGTCTTTTTTTGTGATGCGGTTGAGGTGCCGATAATCAACGCAGAAGCGCCAGCTGCCGTCCTTCTTTTTCACCAGGACGAATGGTGAAGCCGAAGGACTTGACGAGGGCTCGATGATGTCTTTTGCGAGCATCTTGTCCACCTCTTGATTTATGACGGTGCGTTCGGCGCTGGACACTCGGTACGGACGTCTGCGGAGAGGAGCGAAATCACCGGTGTTTATGTGATGCGTCACCACAGAGGTCCGAGCCAAAACACGGCTATCAAAGTCGAAGATGTCGCGGAAAGATGATAAGAGGCACCTAAGATCGCGAGCTTGCATCGGCGGTAGGTCAGAAGCGATCAAGTCGGCGTAGTCGTCCGTTGGGTTCGCTGTTGATGGGGCCACAGGCAACCGGCATTGCTGAGTGGAAGGTAAGCAGCTGTCCACCACTGATATCACACATTCGGCAGCAGGGCACAGCGTGGCGAGTGAGATGCCTTGCGGGAGCGGTTGAATGGATGAACCAAAGTTCAGGACCGGAAGGTACGCTCGGTTGGCCGACATCGTAAATACAATGTGTGGAAGCGCAAGGCTGCGCGTCAGGGCGACGTCGAGTTCCGGAGTGACTACGTAGTGACCATCAGGTACAGGGGGAACAGATGAGAAAGAAATGTAAGTTGCGGCTTGAGGCGGTACAAGGACAAAGTCGACAGCACAAAGACGGTGTATAACTGGGGACGGCGACTCAGCAGAAAGAGGAAGGTCAAGCTGAACAACATTAGTCGCGCAGTCAATGAGGGCTGAATGCTCAGACAGGAAGTCGAGGCCAAGAATGACTTCATGAGGGCACTGGTCCAGAACAGAGAACAGAACGGATGTATGGCGGCCGGATATGGTCACACGGGCTGTGCATAGTCCAACAACATGAGGCGTTCCGCCGTCGGCAACGCGGAGAACGGCTTTGGGTGCAGGGGTCAGTAGTTTTCGGAGGCGGCGTCGTAGGGCTGAACTCATGACGGATACGTGCGCGCCTGTATCGATCAGGGCTCTCACAGGCACTCCATCGACATGAATGGGGAGCAAATTATGGTGTGCGCGAAGGGCTAATCGAGGATTTTGGGACTGCGGCTGTACTGCAGCATCACCTCCAGACACTGCAGCGTCTAGTTTTCCGCTTGCGAGCCTCCGTAAGGGCCAGGAGAGGAGCGACGGCGTTGGGGCGAACGAGACTGTCGACGCAGGGGGGACGGGGAGCGGCTGGAGCGGGGAATCTGGCCGTCGACTGTAGCACTGTGCTGGGCTGGAGGGGGTGTGTAGTGGCTGGGCTGTTCGTCGTCGCGGTGGGAGCTGAGAGGACGGTATGTGCTGCGACGGGACCAATAATTTCGACAGTGGCGGGAGATGTGGCCAATGCGGTGGCAATGGAAACAAATGGGCCTGTCGTCGGTGGTCCGCCAGTCGTTACGGTTTCGGCGACGTGGAGTGAAGTACGAAGATCGTCCAGGAGCAATCGCAGTGATTTCGGGTGGTGGTGAAGACCGTACAGGGCTGACGGGCTGGAAACCAAGGTTTGCAAGCTCTTGGCGGACGACAGCTTGTACCAGAGAGATGGTAGGCAAGCGGGTGTCGCCATCATGCAGATTCAGGAGGGTAGGGGACATAGCTTCGAGCTCGCGCCGGATGATCCGGGTCACATTTTCTGGGGCGCTGGAGTTTCCCCGTGTCGCCGGTCTTCACATGAAGAAGTCGCAGCCGTATTGGGGAGGCGTGTGTACGGCTGGCTAATACGCCTGCTTTTGGCTTCCTCGAAGCGTCGACATTCCTTAATAATTCCGTCGACTGTAGTGCAGTTCTTGTATACGAGCAAGTTGAAGGCATCGTCGGCGATTCCCTTCAACACGTGGCCGACTTTGTCAGACTCGGGCATATTGGCGCCAACTTTGTGACAGAGGGCCAGCACATCTTGAATGTACGACACATAGGACTCCGTAGATGTTTGAGCTGGGGAGGCGAGGTCCTTCTTAGCGGCAAGTGTTCGGCCGAGCGGCCGTCCAAACAATTCGCGGAGTTTCTCTTTGCACACGTCCCAGCTGGTTAGATGGTCTTCGTGGGTCTGATACCAGACCCGGGCGGTGTCTTTTAGATAGAATATTACATTTGCGAGCATAAGGGTCGGATCCCAGCGGTTGTAGGTACTCACTCGCTCGTACATGTTGATCCAGTCGTCGACGTCAGTGTTGTCGGTACCAGAAAATGTCCTAGGGTCACGAGGGGGAGAAAGAACGAGTGATGTCATGGCCGGGGCTGAGGTTTGCTGGGAGGCGTCTTGGGTCATGATGAGTGAAGGCAACTGGCGGCCGCTGCTGAGCTCCGTCGTCGGTAGACGTAGGGGGAAGCCGCACCTTCACCAAATATGTTGCGGGAAAGAATATATTTACAAATATTTACAAATAGAAAAGAACAGCTGCGAGCGGCACCGAGAACACAGTCCGAACTTCGTTGTCGTCTTCTACTCTTCCCACGCTCTTGGTCGTCGTCGTCGTCTACCCGCTTCAATATTCTCAGAACATGTGGGTGGGCCACCTAGTCCGGTAGTCCACTGGCTGCTGCTGCTGCGCTGGCCCTCCCCACCAGCCAGTCCTAACGGTCAGGATCATCGCTGAGCAGACTAGCCTCCCACTGCTCCTCCGAGGGGTTGGGAATGGGGTCAACTAAGGGATTATATTGGCATGCCCCCACCATATGGTAGAGGTTAGCTACCGCGTCACAATGTGTACACTGCGGAGAGTATAGTGTAGGGTACCACTGGTGTAATTTAGCTGGTGTTGGGTATGTGTTGGTTTGTAGTCTCCTAAGGGTGTTCTCTTTTATTTTTTATTTATTACAGTACCCACAGCGCCGTGAGGCATTACAGTGGGGGGAAGACGACTCAAACACAGTCGAAAAAGCAGGAAATGCAGATAAAAAGAACTTCTGACTTGTTGAGGGATTTGTGTGGTGTTGGGTACTCCTTTCTGGCTGTTCTGTATGGCGCAAGATTGTCACTATACACTGCTAAACCTATTAGGTCGCGGCACCCTTCATGGTCGTCAGGGGGAGACGCCCTGTATAGAAGAGCTCGGGCATGCCTGTGGGCGGCTTCGTTTCCTCCTGGTAGTTCCAGGTGACCGGGGAACCAGATGACTGAGACTTGGTTGGGTGGATGCTTAGTCAGCAATGACAACCCTGACTTGTGAATTAATCCGTTATTGAAGTTGCGACAGGCGTTCTGGGAATCAGTGAGCACAACGGCGTTGGGGTTAGATACTACAGCTAATGCAATAGCTGCCTCCTCTGCGTGAGTGGGGTTAGATGTTTTCACCGAGACGCAGTTCACCATCGACCCTGAAGGCGTTGAGACCACAATAGTCATGACTCCATTCTTTGGTCCTGCTGCGTCCACGTAAAGGGTGTTAATTTGCTTGTCCCATTTCTTCTGCAGGGCTTCACCTCTTGCTTTCCTCCTCTCGATGTTATAAGCGGGATGCACATTCCGCGGAATGGGGTGCACGTTTATGGGTCTTCTCACATCGCGTGGGACCTCTTCCCTTTGGTCAATTGTATAGGGCTGATTAACATGGAGTTTTTCTAGCAGTTCTCTGCCGGGTTTTGTGAGTGCGAGCCTATTCAGTTGTGAGAGCCATTCTGCTTCCCACATCTCTTTGAGGGTATTATGTACTCCTAGAGCCATGAGCTTTGCCGTTGGCGTTGAGTTCGGTACCCCCAGTGCCATCTTGTAGGCTTTCCTGATGAGTACCTCCAACTTTTCAATTTCCGACCTCGAGAGGTTAAGGAAGTTGACGAAACAAGGCTAGAAATAATTTCACGCTTTTGAGTAAAACTACGGATGTTAGTGTGTACAGCGGAGAGTGAGAGGCTCGATAAATAAGCGTTCGTGGTACGGTTTCTAGACGGTTCATGATGAGGTGATTGCTAATCTGATTGTGAGGGACGATTTACTATTTCCTTGACTGTTTTCGTGGTTTCATCGTACACGTAGCGCCTGGTGCCAATATGCAATGTCTTAAAATTCAAAGCAAATTTTGTTGTCTTTTCTTTACCGAACGCTTTCGCGCATTTCGGACCTGAGGGAAAAGTCCCCGCCGACGCTAAAGTTAGTTTCTTTAAACTAATGAACATTCGATAATATGGCATCTTTACTTTTAGATGAACTAAACTTCCCGATGATTAGGCGAGTGTGGTTTGATTTGCAACGGGCAAGGCGATTGGAGCGTTCGATGTTCTCAAGGTCAATTGTTAATCAAGTTCTGAAGGCAATGGTTGATGACTATTTCCTCACAGCCTGCAAAATTTTCGGATGCGTTAGTACCGGGAATGCCATAGAATATGATCATTGCGACGGGAGTGGTTTTCTGCATCCTCTATTCGAGCATTCGAGCTGAACACTGCCAGTAAGAATGTGGGGAATCCACTTGTGCAAAGGTGTAGCATCAGTGGAATCACAGATTTATGGCGGACACTTATTTATTGCCGCTTCACTTTTTTGTTTCAGCGGGACTAACCTGCTTCTGCGGGTCCTCTGATCAAAAGGTAGCCGTGGACCTGGGTGTACTCTTTCAGTTCTGCACTAGGCTTGCAGTTAGGACCAACACTGATGGCAAAGGAGGCCTTAATTCAGGTGAGCAGCAGACACCATGTAGGGAATACATTGCCCTTAATTTCGAGTGCGTGCTTGATTGTGAGTAGTCATGTACATAGAACAAGAAAAGTAGACCGGAGCTTAAGTGCTGGCCAGCGTCAGCACTCCGCCACGATTTAAAGAGGGTGCTGCGGAGTTTCCCACTCAACCTGCCCAATTCAACACAAGGTTTTGGATGTGCTTGTCAGTGAGGACAGTAATGCTAGGGATCTGTGTGCTCCGTCAGCTTTTGTGAGCACCTTTAGTTTGCCAGTCTCTTTAGGTTATTAGTTATTACTTATATTGGTTTCCATTTCGGGCGCATTTTCTACGTGTGGCTAATGGAACCGAAAAATTTCCTGTGTTTCCACAGAATTTCATTTAGCTTTTCGATTAGGTCACATATATTTTATATCAGTGTTTACGGGAACAACCACGTTAAGCTGGTTAGGTTATTTGGCAGAACAGCCGTTAGGTGCGCAACATGTCTTGCACAGTAATGTCAGTCTGCAAGATGTCAATTACAGTTCAGTGATGACATCATACTGAATATTCGAAAAGGCTGTGAAACTACGAAAACATCCCAGGAAAAGTAAAAAGCCCGTTCTGGCAGCCTTGACGCAATAGGAAGCCTAAGAGGGTTCTCACACAGCTTCCACCCTCGTCGTTCGATGACGTTCTACGCCACACCAGCGGTAACTCAGGACGTACTACGTCAGCCGCTTACGAACGTGGGTGGCGCTGATGACCACTCTCAAGGTTAGGTTACTTGTTAAAATGAATACCCCCGAAAGCAGAAGATTCGACAGCCGCCGCCGTAGCTCAGAGGCAGAGCACCGGACGTGTAATTCGGAGGTCATGGGCTCGGTTCCCACCGCCGGCATGTGGTTGTTATTTCTTCTGCTTTTCTAATCAATTAGCTCTAACCGATAACATATTCAGTAATATTCTAAAATTCATCAACACCACAAAATAAATTAAAATCTCCTGTGTCCCTTGGTTTCTGCGGCTGTCATATTTATAACGAGCCCCTCATTCCCCTTTCCATATGTATATAAATATGTATATATATATATAGGTTGCGAGAGCGTGAAGTACTTGACTGCCTACAGGAGTATATAGCGATGTATGCGCTTCGTTATTCTTCGCTATATATATATAAATATATATATATATATATATATATATATATATATCTGCATGGGAACATATTTGTGCAAGTGAAACATGTTCATGTCTTGCACTTTCTTTGCTCTTTCTCACAGTTCTTTACAAAATGCGGTAGAATGTGGTTGGTGCGCCATTAACTGGGTGTAGAGAAAAGGGGGCAGAATATAATTATGCATAACAATAAGTCCACCGCCTCAATCCAAGGAGAAGGATGTAAAGACTTGAAGGGGAAGAGGGGACAAAACAGCAGCCTGGGGTTGCGGGTTTTCCATGCTGAAGTAAGAGTGGAGAACGTAGACCGGAACACAAAACCAGAAGGCTACTCAAGGGCCTTCAGAATACGCATCGAAAACTAAGTCCTCAAGCGGCGGTGGATTCCGCGTACAAAGTATTTTGTTCTGCTGATAACTATCTGGCAGGAATCCTAAGTCGTAATTGGCGGCCAATGAAGGCAATGACTGGAGGCACATAATATTTTTACAAGAAATGAAAAACAAAAAAATCTTCTGCAACCATGTCGTAATGTCCCAGAATATGGCATCGTGAATGCATTGACAAGGAAACACGAACTCATAACAAAGCACGAAAACCAGGTGTTTGCACAGGCACCCAATGAGGTAAGGCCGGTCCTGAATGTGCGCGAAAGATTTTTCGTTCTCACCCAGGTCACCATACACAAAAAAGCAAACACGCCGCAACCACGATAAATCAGCCGTTCTATAATATCCTACATCTTTTCAGCACTGCATTTCAAGCTTACATCGCTCGAAGACGAGGTACTCATTTTTTTTTGGTCCCAATTGCTGTTTAACGTGCGTGAAACGTTCTGTTTCGGCCTTATGAAGTGTGTTTTCTGTGGAATTACCTCCGCGGTATCAGATAGTTCGGAATAAGCCAAGGCAGGCATTTGGGAACGCACCGTATTGACTGCTTTGACTTGATTTTTGCAACGCTTGACATAGAAGGAAAGCCTCAACATGGGTTATAAAACTTTCAGTGTAAACACTGACGACAGGATTCCCATCACAAATGAACGAATGGAATGTGCGTCATGGGCACCTAGTTACGTGCGTTAACTAGTTCACCAAATCTTGCAATTAAGAGCCACAAAATGTGCGGCGCTAAGACCTGCGAAAAGAATGCAGCTGTCAACAGGGAACCTCTGTTTTGGTATGGCGTGACGAGCATTGCCCTGTGACCACTGCCAAAATTAAAACCCAAATGAGTTCTGATGCGAAGTGCGTTAAGTCCGCACGCTCTGCTTTGCTTTGGCAGCCAGACTAAGTGCAAATTCAGTCACTCTAGGAGCTATTTCAGGGTTTTATATGTTGGCCCTGTTCGCCCGGAAAATGCTCCATTGATCTGCCATGAAGGATCTGCGACAATGCACTCCAGCAGACGTTTCTTATATCCCTAGACAAACTCCGACGAGAACCAATTGAAAATGGAAGAAAAGCGTTGAAACGTGCGATGAACGGCTCGCGGAACCAGCTGCTAGCGTGTAACAGCTGGCGTCGGAAGATGCCAATATTTTCGGTTATATTTCGTATTTCAGACTTCACGACGACCAAGAGAGTGACTTTGGAGCACCAGAGGAAGTTGGTCCGGATGTTCTCTCGGCAAAGCCTTTCGGGCTGGGGACACAAACCAGACTTCTTCAAGATAAATAATATCCAGACAGCCTTTCCCATTGCGTCTGGATATGGTCTCCTCCATCTACCGCTGAAAATAATCATGACAACGGACCTTGTACAGGTAGCTATCCTTGAACGGCGCCAAATGCGCAGCCTACGATTCGGCAAACATCATGGTTGGCGGTATCGATCGGTGTCTTTTGAAATCATACTGGGAACACTTTGGATCTGCTTGGAACGAATGCGCAAGCGTAATTTTCTGGTTGGCTGAGGGCAAAAATGAGACGCTTAAGCTGCGCCTTAAGGGTATGACGCGACAGCTTAATGGGTTCATGCGCACATAAGCACATCTCGTTACTATCTACCTAAGATTAATGGATCCCTGGGTCTCGCCAAGCCACCCCTAGTGACCAATTATTAATATAATCATTAATTTAAGAAAGTTACACTTGCACCTGCCAGGGTGCGTAGTTTTCTCACAATTCGGTGGGCAGGTTGTCTTGACGCCACGAGGATGCGGGGACGCCGGATTTTCTGCGACGAGATCTCCTTTACCCTATAGCGTTAAGTGTCCGTGTTGGTGTGTTTATTAGTCTGTGCGTGGGCTATAAGAGACGCCGAAGTGGAACGCTGTGGAATTTTTGAGACCTTTTACAGGTATTTAATATGCATTGTTCGTAATTAGCTATTTCAAGGGAAAAGTATAACCCCATCACCAGAAAAACCGGCGGAATGTATGTGTGTGTGCTCGCGAATGGGACAGAAAATGAGTTATTGCAAGAAAGCAGCGTGACTTCATCAAGCGGCCGTAGGAAGCACATAGCAAGCCACCTGCCTCAATTTCAGACAATAGTGTAGATTCCCACATCAGAGGGTGGTAAGGTAAAAGAACTACCTTGCTTCACGAGGGAACTCAACTAGCGAGGTGGAAGCCCGTTAAGGAGTTAGCGGCGAGAAGGAAAGTAGAGGAATTCAGGATATCGCTGCAGAACAAGTATTCAGCTCTAACGAATAAAAAAGTAGCCGAAGAGTTCTACAGAAATATACAGTAGACAGTGTAATCAGAACGTTAATGAGAGAGGCAATTGTGAACACAAGTTTTAAATGTAGGCTTTCACTGAGAAGAGCCATTGTGAGCGGGGTGTCCCACCGTAAGTAAACCATTCTGATAATGCCGTTACCCTCGGCGCTGTGGCCGAAAATATTTTGGCTATTTAGATGAGTCACGTGTACTGGAGAGGTTGCCTATAAAGCGGATGTATTTTGGCGTGAAGTAGGAAAATTTTTTTTGAGGTACAGCGCCGAGGGTAACCTCGTTTTCGAAATTCTACAGCTGACATGGACGTTGATTACGGTGGGTCAGCACATCTTAGCTGTATTCTGTTGTACTACATGAGTTGAAATGTCATGTCGAAAACAGCGCTTGAAGAAAACAGTGCAGCAACAGGGACTACAGGACAGGCGCCGATTAGCAACTGAAGGTTTATTGAAGAGGAACGCATAAAATGTACTCTTTACAACGAAGAGCACGCACGAGCTACGCCAACACTGCTTTCGGCCCGTTGTCACGGTTTCTGCTTTGCTTTCGTTAAGCGGTAATGCTATAAGCAGCTGCAGAGTAACTGTCTCTTCCGGGGAGTCTTCTCTGAGCAGGTTTGAGTGAGCGAGCACGAAGAAAGGTGTGTTTGAGCAGGCGGGGAATTTCGCGTTACACCACCGTAACCGTGAGTCTGATTCTCACCGTATCAAGTATAACCACTCGCTTGCAATATCTGGCGCATTAGTAGCCTAAAACAAGCCTAAAGGATATCTAGTGAAGCAGCACTACGGCACAGGGCCAAAGGGGAGAAAGAGACGAGCACAGCGCTGTGTTCGTCCCTTTCTACCCTTTGGCCCTGTGCGTAGCGTTGCTTCAGTAGATATGTCAGACCAACTCGCCCACCAGTTCATGCTAAGCCTAAAGGATGGCACGCCTCCTGAAGGGTGTACATAAATAAGAAATGTGAAAATTTCTCGTAATGCATCAGAGCAGGGGCGCTGGCTGAGCCAGCACCTCGTGCTATAGTTCTCGACTTCTCAGCAATCGACGCACTTTGCAGCGGTGCTGTGTAGAATACTGGGAAATCGGGTCTACTTCGTGTTCGCGTAAATACACCGGGCATAAAGTGGTCATTTACTTGCGGTTGTTGTTAAATTTGGGCTTGCACTTCACCACTTTCGCTCGAATGGAAAGATGAGCTTATTAACTGTTTCAAAAAAAGCACCTTGTCATCTGTATCAAATTTATTTTCAGAATTTCGTGGAGAGCCTGAACGTGGTAGATGCCCTTAAAATTATTGTCGGCATCAATACGGACGCAGACGCCAAGATCTTTTTGAACAGCCAGCTCTCCGAAAAGCTAAAAGGGTAAGCAGCACCTCCTGTTTATACTGAATTCTTAATACCAAAGCGGTTCGTGTTACAGCATTCGCCATGGAATTAGTTTAGCTGTGTCAAGTATTAAAATAGCTGATGGTGTTCCTTTTTTCTCAAGAACAAAGATATCTTACTGGAACATAATGTTAATGGCTTCCAACCATTTTGGGGATGTTTGCGCAGTGGGTCTGTTTAATGTGAATTTAAATTTAAGGCGACAGTTTCTTGAGGAACGGTGTCATAAAGAGACCTTTGGGCTAGTTGGTGCATTGAATTCTCGTACAGGCGCAAAAAAAACACGGACAAAGGACTTGGACAACACGAACGCTTGGATTGTCCAAGTCCTTCTTTGTCCTTGTTTTTTTTTGCGCCTGTACGTGACTGTCATAACGCAAACTCTCGCTTTCTGGTCTGAGCGAATGGAAAGTAATGAATTTCTGCCTGAGCCGTGAAAGGCGTGGCGGCCGCAGCATCGTGCTTTCGGAAATGTCTTCTGTTATCTTATGCTGTTGGCCTGCAGGCGGTACAGTATGTGGAGAAATTAAAGCCTTAAAATATGAAAATGAAAAGCATCCTTGCTCCTTCTGTTGGCACTCCTTCTCTCTCGTTGCATTAGCGCGCCGACGGCGGCGGCAGCTAGCGCGGGACAAGCTAGCTGTCGCTTCGTTCACTCGGCCACAAAAGCCCGGGCAATGACAGCATGTTTTAGATCATTTGATGCTCACACTTGCCAGTGTATGGTTGGTGGTCAGTGGCGCTTCTGGAGCGTGGAAGCTAAACTCGTTTGCTCGCTCATGCGGGCACAGATATTTTGCGGGATTGCACAGCTACTGCTGTTCCCGCAAAGAATCGACGATGCAGTACACTTTAGAGCACTGGGAGCTTCCTTGGTGAGCGCCTGCATAATTATTTTTTATCTCTTGGTCTACAGAACGGGAAGCGATAGCGCGTGGATCGAATAGTTAAAAAATGGCCGTTAGCGCCGATTGAACCATAGCCTCGTGTCCCACTACAGCCACTACAAGAATGTTTCCTGCAATAACACCTCTTAAATATTCGGGTCTCTAGTCAATGCGGCAGGTTCATGCATTGGAATTAGTACAAAACGTGAGCCTTGTCAATTCCTCCAACGAAGGCTGGGTTGTTGTTCCTTGCACCACAGATGCGTACTGGAGCCTCTCGACCGCGAGAGCTCAGCGTGTCCCAACTTTTGTATCACTGGCCGTGAACAAGATTTTTTCGTGTTTCGTGTTATAGCACCGACAACGCCAACAACGCCGACACTGGCTTATCTGTGACACGACCTCCTTAACGCTATGGCGGAAAAAGCAATGTATTAGAGCGAGTGAAATTATATTCCACGCGGTGACACACACACACACACAAAACTCAACAGGGCGCAAACAATGAATGGCTTATGGTTTATCGGGCTTAACGTCCCAAAGCGACTAAAAGTATGAGACTCCATAGCGGTGGGCTCCGGAAATTTCGACATAGTGTGCGATGTATATCGCGCCGTGCATAGTACTCTAGCAGTTTGCCTGCATCGAAATGCGACTGCCGCGGCCGGGATCGAACCCGCGCCTTTCGGGTCAGCACCGAGCATAACCATAGCCTCCGCGTCGGCACAATGAGTGGAACATGAAAAGAGAAAGGCTAGCAGAGTGAAACCTGCTACCACCGCAAATTGGGAAGAGTGAAATATGGAATACCTAAAACCACTAGTTTAATGTACTTAAAGCGTCTAATTTTAGCCCTCTTTTTCTTAAATGCTGTGTTAGACGTTGCAATACATGGCTCACAATGTAGTACCAAGAATGCACCTTCATTTTCAGCCTTTTTGTGCACAGGCTATGTTTGCGCTGTGAAGAAGTTCGCAGTAGGAAGTTCGCAGTAGATAGTGCTATTGTGCACTCAGATCTAGAGGCAGTAACAGTATTATAACTACGGTATGAGAACACACAATGTAGCATAACGAAATTCTAGAGCACTGCATTCTGCTGCATTGTAGAAATCGGAACGAATTTGTGTTTGAACGGCAGCAGCTTTTTGCAAGTCATCCTTGTCACGTGACACTTGCGACCCTTTGATTACGTCGGCAACTGTACGTCATCGCTGTAGCGTAGCACTTATCACGTGACCCTTGGATGACTTCAGCTTAAAAACTTAAAGTGAAACTCTTAAAGCATAAACTATGTGCCAGCTAACAAACTGTCAGCAAAGAGTCCTAAAAAGGCTTAAGTTCAATTAATGCTTCTACTATGATGCGCATTCATAGCGACAGCGCATTCATATTTTAACCTTTGCTGGAGCAGCGTTGTCATTGTGCAGCAATATATTGCCTTGCTAACAGCCCGTTACTCTATCGAAAAGGGGGGGGGGGGGCGTCAAGTGATTCGAGAACAGGTGGTATGTGAAAGGAGGGTGAGAGAAAGCGGCTGAGATTATCTATGCCAGCGTGCTGGTTTTTATGTAGGCTTGAAGATAGTGGCCAGCTCTGGACTCACTCGTGCCATGAGGGCAAGGGTTTTTTTTTCTTTCACGCTTTTCCTGTGCTGTCAATTTTTTCTCAGAATCGGGTTTAAGAAAGCGTGTTCCATGATTTTTGCTAAAAATCACTGAGGAAGTTGTAATGACAGAACAAAGGTTTCGACCAGCACTGACAACAAGGAAAAGTGGCAGCTTTATTCGAATTCATACAATCCCTGTATACCACGGAGCTCACATTCCTCGTCGGTTTTTTTTTTTTTTGGGGGGGGGGAGGGGAGGGTTGGGGCCAACTGAACACCCCCTGGATTTAAGCACTGTTTCATGCTAAGTATGAAAGCAAATATTTAATGATGACCTATTGAAAAGAGGCGCACATATATTATTTTGAATAGTGGAATGCCAATGCATTCAAGGTTCAGACCCCAGCAGTTTCAAGGCTACCCGAAACCAAGGAGGCAGTCGAGCTAGACAGCAGTCAAGATGGTGCAATAGCGGAAGAGGAAAACCCCCAGAAGCAGGAGTTGCGTAACTCGGGGGCCGCCGAAAGCCTTTATTCCGCGTAGCCAACGCTTAGCTGCAACGACGTCGCGAGTGCCCGACAGGATACAGCCCCATATCTCCTCAGTGGAGACTTCCTCTCCTCTGAAGCTCTCTACGAACCTCTGCTGCATTGCGGCACCAAAAATACAGCTGTGTATTCTTACCGCCACAATGCCAGTTCACACTAACACAAGGCAATGTTTACAGGCACATTACAGCACTTGCTCACACTAATGCACGTAATGCACATATATCACGGAAGAGGGGGGGGAGGGAGAGGGCTACGTCCTGCCACCTGACCTGTGCTACAAAATCGCGTTACAAAGATACTGAACATACTGCGGCGCAGCGATGCAAACACGAGAAAGAAAAGGACAACGCATATGCAGATTATATCAATTTTTTTTTCGAAAAAAATCGACACATTTATAATCCTCACTCGCCATGTAACAACGGGTCGGTCCGGATCCCGTGAGCTGCCTCCCCGTCATGTTCTTTCCTATGTAACAACGCTCTATCGGTCACAACCGAGCAAGTAACAACCAATCGGCAGATGACAAGGCTAAACTCAATTTTGCACCACCTCGCCTCACAGACTGTCAATAAAATAATCTCGGAGTCTGGGTAATCTGCCGCGATATTAGGCATATAATTATGTTGACAAAATAATTCTATAACTTTTTGATATGAAATTTGCTGTTGCGGGCAGTGCTGCATGCTCAAGAACACATTGTCTGACGTGCGCAACACACATGATCTCAGATGTGCACATTATCACACCAAAGAAGTCAGGTGTGCACACTAGACCACACCAACCCAGCCCGGCGGGAACATCCTAACACTTGACAGAACAGGATGCCTACACCAGGGCACGCCACACTAGAGTTGCAGAAGTCTAGAAGCGTTTCGCTCTGCTACTCGGACAACAGGTTACGCTGACAGCGCCGACGACGCGGAATCCGGAAACGGCCGCCTGAGGGCTGCACCTTGAGAAAGCCGTAATGCACGCAGCATGTTGAGGAAGATTATTAAGGAGGTTAATAAAAAAATTCGCTACATTAAATCCTGAAGCTGTTGTCAGGCACGGCATCCTCTCTACGTTTACCTGCCGCCCTTGTAGTGAGGTTTGCGTACTCAGGTAAAAGTTGGGCTGGTTAACCCATGAAGCACGCGTAGCATGTCAAGTGCTACTTAGGAAGCAGAACTAGCAGAACAGCGGAAAGAGGAAGCAGAACTAGAGTAGAAGAAAGCCCAAGAGCCTAAAATATCAGTTCCGGAAAAAAGGAGGCAGAAAACCAGCTGACTAGGGCAAGAGCAGTACCAAAACTCGGGACTCCGGAATTTGAAGATGAAATGCTGACGTTCCATCGAGACCTACACAATGGACAGCTGCCCGCTGCAAGCAAAGCAACAGTCTGCAGCCAGGCAAATAGCGAAAATTGCTACAGTTGCAGTGGCGGCAGTGTTGAAGAAGCGACAATGGCGAAGTTGACGCAGTTACATTGTGAAACATTTCGTTTAATAAATGCAGTAGCAGATAGCCACTTAAGTTACGCAAAACTTAGTTCAGACCCCAGCAGTAACAAGGCTACGCGAAGCCAAGGAGTCAGCCGAACTAGACAGCAGTCAATGTGGTTTAGAAATGGAAGAGGAAAACCCACACAAGGTGGAGCTGCGTAACTCGGGGGCCACCGAAAGCCTTGCGCTAGACTCCGCGGAGCCAATGCTTAGTTGCAACGGCGTCGCGAGTGCCCGACTGAATACAGAGCTATGAGCTTGCCAGCCGCATCGCTAATCTGGATTTCTGATCGCGTGACGCACGGGGGTTAGTCGCAGCTAAGTGAAAGAGCGATACACCGACTGAATCGGAGGAAAACGAAGGCTCAGTCCTGGAGTCCAAGGTCCTGTAGCTGTTTGCGAGTTGTTGCGAGAATAGGGCTCTTTGGCCCTGCAGTTCCTTGTTGTCGGGGGAGCCCAGATGAAGATGCAATTTGGAGGTCGCACCACCGATAGCAATTTTGTAGCGCCAGGCGAGAGGTGGTATCAAACCTAGCTCGTAATTCTGACAGGCCCCCTTCGTGCCGGTAATTATGTGTTTCGCTATCGGAGCCAAAGGGCGAGCGTAATCGCGATATCCTCGGCATGTGTTGTGCAGCAGGCGCGGATCGTGAGTCGTGCCACTGTGTTGGTGTTGTGGACCACTGCTGCGGTACACCACGCGTCAAGGTGGGGACCGGCAATGTCCACGTAGTACATGTTGTCGACCATAATATTGCTCTATTGCATCCGCACGCGCCCGGCGACGGCCATTATGCTGAGTGTGATATGCTGCATTGAATGGGTCGGACCCTGACCGCGCCTCCAGGGTTCTGGCGCTCGTAGCCTTTCTTCAAAGGTGATGGTGGGTTGGTTATGGAGTCGGTCAAGAATGCGGCGACCAGATGGCGTCGGTGATAGGCTCGTGTTCCGCAGTTCCGTCTCGCAGTTCCCGCTAAGTTTTGACCACCCCCAGGTCCAACAAACGATTCGATGTAGTAATGGAAAGGCCTAGAGCCCGTTCGATGACTTTGCGATGTATGACCTCGAGGTGGTCCTCTTCGTGTTTGAGTATTGGAAGGTAGGGGGTTGAGTAGACAAATCTACACGCTACGACGGCATGTGCCAGCCGTATGGGATTGTAGCTTCGTAAACCCCTACACTTATTGGAGACCCGGCGGACCATACGGCCCACCTGGTCATCACATATGCTTAGTTTCGTGAGTATTGTGTCCGGTCTGCGTTGTTCGTGAATAAAGAGGCTGAGAATTGGGATCTCCTTGGCCTCTCTAATCGGACGCGAAGGGAGTTTGAGGTGAACTGAAGTGTCGTCCCGAGGAGACGGACGAATGTGGGCAAGCGTCCACTACCTCCGCTGCCTGTTGTAGGCTGGTCTCCTTGTGTCCGAGATTGCCTTCTGCTGTCCAGATACAGATATACGCATATAGGGCATGTCGGATACCGGGCATTGAGGTTAATTTTGCGGGAAGGTCTTTCATTGCGAGGTTGAACAGGAGGGGAGAACACTGCAACCTGTGGTGTACCCCAAATTCGAATGTAGGCATGATCCGTGAAAATTTTCAGATGCATCGGTTTGTATTCGGACCACAGTTGGAGTCTTGGAGGCGATTCCTCTAAGACATTCTCAAAGACTCCTTTCAAATCCAAGTCCAGGACTACCTTGTCAATGTGAGGGAGTTCTTTTGGCTCGAGTGTCATGATGGAGTTGTAGAAGGATGTCTAGTGAGGATTTCTGTGGTCGAAAACCAGTGTCCACAAAACTGCGATGTGTTTCGAGGTAAGTGAACAACCTGTCTCGCACTATAGTATTCGTCAATTTGCCAACAAAAGATGTGAGGGAAATAGGGCGAGGGTTTTCCACGCTATCTGGCTTGCCCGCCTTTGGAATAAACGTCACTAAAATTGTTTTTAAATCCCGGGAGAGAAGAATCTCTCCAAGCCAGAATGTGGACCACTGCCGCGGTACACCACGCCTCATGGTGGGAACCGGCAATGTACACGTAGTACACGTCGTCGACCAGAATATTGCTCTAGTGCTTCCGCACGTGCTTGGCGACGGCCATTATGCTTAGAGTGTGATATGCTGCATTGAATGGGTCGGACCCTGAGCGCGCGTCTCCAGGGTTCTGGTGCTCGTAGCCGTTCTTCAAAGGTGATGATGGGTTGGTTATGGAGTCGGTCAAGAATGCCGCGATCGGATGGCGTTGGTGATAGGCTCGTGTATTGGTCGGATATGGGCGTCTCGCAGTTTCCGCTAAGCGTATGATAAGCTACGTATGGAAGGTTCGCCAGAAGTTTGACGGTAACCTTGTCCCGGTGTGGTGCATTACCGCACTTCATTTCGGCTAGGGCCTCCTTCTAATCATGGAGCTGAAAAAGTGCTTGCAGTTCCTGATTTGTTTAACCTAAGTATGAGCTTTGGGAAAGGCGAGGGTCCACCGTGGTACAGAGATCTCTCAGGCAGTAATCGAGCCAGTTGTGTTGCAGTAGCAGAAAAATTATGAATAGCACGTTGGAGGTGCCACGCTATTTCTGCACGTGTCTGAGTGGGGTCAATAAGTGCACCAAACAGACGCCAGGTGGGTGTTGCGACCAGACATCTGGCGCGCAGCAGTGTTACATTGATCCACAAAAGCGCCATAGTCGGAAGCCTTCTGGTTGAGGCTGCGGCGAGCCTACTAAAGATGAAGAAGATGGTTGTGTACTTCGGTGGTGGAGTCGGTGTGCTGGACGCATTGTTCGTTTGTGTGGAGAGTTGTCATTAGAGAGTGTCGAGCGGAAGTTATTCATATCCGGAATGTGTGCTAGTGTTACGCGGCGTTTCAGGGACCGTGCGTGAAATGTCGTATTAATCACGCAGTGGTCTCTACCAAAGATGTCTCGCATATTAAGCGAGTCGGTGTGCCGAATATTGCGGGTAAGGGTTTAGATCTGGGCATGTATCCCTGGTTACTGAGACCGAGAGCACAAAAAAGTTCCGCCAATTTTCTCCGTTGGGGTTCCGCCCTACGGCAGCCCCCTTTGCCGACATAGAGTTAAGTCTCCTACAGTGAGTCGCATCCAGCCATGTGCATAGCTTCTGTGATGTCTTTGTGGTCTAGGTGGTAGGTCTGTGTGTCCCTCTGGAAGGTCTGGTAGTGAGTTTGGTGTGGGCTCCGGGCTTCTGAAGGGCGACGGATGCCAAGAGTATTTCACGTTTCAAGGTATAGGTGAAGGTGGGCTCGCTTCTGCCCGTCCTTGAAATGCCTGCAGTTCTACTGGGTTGGTGTGAAGGGAAACGTTTCTGTGGATTCTCGCGATGTACGTTCTGGGCGTGATCAGAGGCTGGGGGGATGAAGGATGCTGCTGGGTTAGAAAGGTTCGATCCACTGGCGCACGAAGCCGTGCGAAGGGCGCGTTCCTCTTATTCGTAACCGTCAATGCGAGGAGAGAATTTCGTGGGGGGGGGGGGGGGGTATGAACATTATGCGGCCCTGCACGTGACAGCCATCTCCGCGATGGAGGAGCGCTTAACCTCTAAATTACGATCTATGATCGAGACCGCCATGGACCAAATCTTGACCAAGGTCAAATCTGCCGTCTCCGCGGTAGTATCAAAACACATCTTGGAAGACCCCCGCCTCCTCCGTCGGACGGGGCCCATTAGGGACGTATCCCGTCCTTCAAAATTCAACCGTCTGATTATTGATTCGGACAATGAGGACAGCTGCTCCGCTCCTTCCATCATCACCCCCTTGATGGCGCAAGTAGCTGGCTCTGGGGCAGCCAATCCCTCCTCCTCCCCCCCAAGAATTTTAAATCATGGCGAGACACCTTAATCAAAGGAGTTGCGCCATCTCCAATTCGGCCATATCAACTTCCATAACACAATGAAATTGTAGAGGCTTTAAAAACCGCAATAAGCGGGCCAATTTCCGCCTCTACCTTGAAACCTTCGAGTCCCTACCAGCCGTGGTTGCCCTCCAGGAGCCAGGCCTGGGCGCCACATTTTCAAATTACACGACGTTCCAACAGGATCCCGCGTCATGTCTTCTCGTTCACAAAGACTGCACAGCCAACTTAGTGGATCTCGACCTCAAGCTCGAGTATTCCTATGTAATGGTGACTATCCTACCACTCCGCCGCAGGGACCCGCCGTTGCATATACTCAACGTTGTCGTGACCGTACTTCTGACCACGTGGGCCCGATCAAGCAGCTACCGTGAATAGTCGACAGGGCCGACGACTTCGCGACGGCGGTGGGGCAGTGGGGTGCTTGGAATGCCCCCCTCTGAGCCTAAGTGGATTAGCGCAGCGGAATTCCTTGAGTGCAGGTGACCGTGGCAGCAGCGGCGACGGCAGGAGCCATTGTCAGCAGCAACCACAGCCGAAGCGGAGGCGACGTGGCGGCGCCAGTCACGCTGGCTGTTAATTGAAGACGGCTGTGTCCCCGACTCGTGTTCTGGACATTCCGCGGGGAAGCAAGTTCATTCACCTGCTGGAAGACTGCGGGAGATTGCTTTCCAGCCGGGCTGGATGAGTCAGCATCTCCCCCTTCCCATCGACCCAGCTGCGAGAGAGTGGAACACCCCGCACCTGCCCTGCCGGGGGTGGTAACACGAACGTCCCCTTCGGTCCACCTGATTGGACAGTGCTCTTCGAACATTATTCCCCAGCCAGGGATCTGGGTAATCCGAACCATATTTAACTCGGCTGTGAGTTTGGCCGAAAGAAGCTTGCTAGCTCCAGTCGACTCCGGTTGACGAAGACGTTCCCCCTTCCACTGAGAGCCATTCTAAGTCGCTCTATGTAAATAATGTAAATAAGTGTATAAAGTTTTTCGTTACCTTCCTCCGAACCCAGTCTCCCATCCTCCTCGTCCCATCACCGGTCCCCGGCCATGCTACCCGGGTCGCAACAACTGGTTGGCAGCGGTGGAATCGTCTGCGTGGTGTCCGTGCTCCGGTTTTGGTGAGTGTACTGCCTTCTCTCCTTGAGTATTTCCAGGCTTAGCGTTTGTGCTGCTCTTCCTGGTAGTGTAAGTTGGTTGCAGCAGCCTGTTCGGATTTGTGCCTTGCGCTGCACCAACATCCTTGAGAGACTTGCGATTACATTGTTACCGAGCACATAAGGGCAGTCATGGATTGGCGAAAGCTGCGGAAGAAGGACCTGATCTCCTTATGTGGGGAATTAGGGATTAATTGTGGGGAAAATATGAAGAAATTGCAGGTTGTCAGTGCGATAGAGGCCCTCGGTTTTGGGGATGAGGAGATAGTGTAGCACTGGGAGGAACTGGAATTGGAGGAACAAAAGCGAAAAGAAGAGTTGGAGGAACAGAAAAGAAAAGAGAAATTGGAATTGTAGGAACGAAGAAGAAAAGAGGAATTGCAATTAGCGGAAAAAAAAGAGGAGAGGAGCAGGAACGGCGTAGGCTCCGAGAGGAGCAAAAGAAAAGAGAACTGCTTCTGCAGCAGGAACGGCGAAGGCTCCGAGAGGAGCAAGAGATAGAATGGCAGGAGCAATGTCGTAAGAGACGCGCTGAGCTCGAGGAACTACGTGAACGACAGCAGCAGGAGCTCGTACGTATGACTCGGCTTCTCAGATGGCGAAGGGCCCGGGATCGGTTGAGGACTTTTCGAAGAGGCGAGAGCTTCAGAACTTTCCTCGAGAATTTTGAACAGATATGTACGGAAGAGGAGCTAGATCAGGGCGAATGGTCAATGATGGTGCTGGCTATCCTCCCTTGTGATGTCGCCGCCGTATTAGCGCGGCTGTCCGATGAGGATGCCCACAACTACGACAAAGCGAAAAGTGCCCTCTTCCGATACTTCAGAATTCGTGTAGAGACCGAGTCAAAAGGCCGAAGTGATGGCAGCAGGCAGCGCTCCCATCAGTGCGTCAGCGACCAGCCAACGAGCCCCGCTTGGTCAGCTACGCACAAAACAGGGGCTCAGAAGAGCAGTGACAGGGCAGGTATAAGCGTAGAGAGAACTGCCAGTTCAGCAGAAACAGCGGCAGGATCTGTTGATTTAAAGGCAGAGGAAAAGGATTGTAGCACCGCCAGCAATAACAAAGGCACTAGCGATGATTCGTTTGAACACGCTGGCAACAAAGAAATGAGTCACAGGTCAATATCGAACCCTCAGAGCCATGGCGATTTGAAAGGGAAGGACGAGGCAGAGGCAGCTCAGGGTCACATAGACTGCGAAAAATCTCATCTGAATACAGCTGGTGAGACAACCGAGAAAGGTCCTTTGAAGGTAGATGACGACAGAGTCGCAGCGGCCAGCAACAGAACGCCGGACAGTAAGGCACCGAGCTCAGAGAAAATCGCAGAGGCGTGCTAGTTTTCAGAGAGGTCGTTACCTAGCACTGACTGTGGGGCTCAGGTAGTTTTGCTATGCGAGGAAAATTCCGCACGCGACGAGCCTCCGGGAATTACTGTGTTGGCTTTTGACGCTGCGGCGACGGCTGGCACCTTAACACGTGACGGCACCGCAATACCAGAAAGCGCGCCCCTTATAAAAATGGTCTATAGACTTTCTATAGACTTTTTATAGACTCTATAGCCATCCTATAGACTTTTCCTTTTGTCTATAGACAGTCTATAGAAAATCTATGGACTAAAGTCTATAGCTGCTTCAATTTTCTTTTGTCTATAGACGGTCTATAGACTCTCTATAGACTAAGGTCTATAGCCGCCCCAATTTCCTTTCGTCTATAGACTGTCTATAGACCCTCTATAGACTAAAGTCTATAGCTGCCTCAATTTCCTTTCGTCTATACACTGTCTATAGACTCTCTATAGACTAAGGTCTATAGCTGCCCCAATTTCCTTTTGTCTATAGACTGTCTATAGACACTTTATAGACTAAAGTCTATAGCTGGCTCAATTTCCTTTTGTCTATAGATGGTCTATAGACTCGCTATAGACTGAAGTCTATAACTACCTCCATTTCCTTTCGTCTATAGACGGTCTATAGACTCGCTATAGCCTAAGGTCTATAGCCGCCTCAATTTCCTTTTGTCTATAGACTGTCTATAGACTAATGTCTATAATTGCTTCAATTTCCTTTCGTATATAGACGGTCTATAGACTCGCTATAGACTAAGGTCTATAGCCGCCTCAATTTCCTTTTGTCTATAGACTGTCTATAGACTAAAGTCTATAATTGCTTCAATTTCCTTTCGTCTATAGACGGTCTATAGACTCGCTATAGACTAAGGTCTATAGCAGCCTCAATTTACTTTTGTCTATAGACTGTCTATAGACTAAAGTCTATAACTGCTACAGTTTCCTTTCGTCTATAGACGGTCTATAGACTCTCTATAGACCAAGGTCTATAGCTGCTTCAATTTCCTTTTGTCTATAGAAGGTCTATAGACTCTCTATAGACTACAGTCTACAACTACCTCAATTTCCTTTCGTCTATAGACTGTACACTATAGATAGTCTACTGCCTATAGACCAGTCTACAACAATCGTAATTTTATCTAACAATGTTCGATACACTGACTTTCGACTAAGTCCAGAACAATGTCAATTCATTTTTGCACTGCATGTTGAGGGGACCTGCATCTAGTGACCGCAACTATGTCGGGAGTCCCCCACCTCCTTCGCTATGACGGAAATTAAAAAGTATTGCGTAAGGCCATTACAACACCCTCCTGTATATTGTTTTCAGGACCATTGACAAGCTCCTTTTCGTTATACCGTGACGTATATTGTCAATACAATTATATATTAATGCTAACAAGTAAGCCGAGGAAAGGCAGCCGTTCTTGAAGTAAGGGCGCCCGCAAACTGTACTACATCGAACGAATACGCTGTCCCTTAAAGGAATCGCTCTACACAATTCTATTCCATATTTCGATCGTTACTGTCCAACGCGCTGAAATCAGACACATTTCATCAAAGGTTCTACATTTCTCTTTAAAACGTCCTGAAAATAAAGGGGAAAATACGGGTGTGAGAATTCAAGGAAGCGCCCATCCCTTAGAAACACTTTAGATTAATCTCAAAGAGCCTTGTCCTCTGTGCGATTAACATCTGCCATTTCTACCTTTCCAGTTTGTATTCACGTGAATAAGTGCTGCGACGCAACAATCACAAAGCCAGTATTTTTTCGTTCCTACCCTTGCACCTGTTGCTTCGGAGCCGATGACACGCTGATGTGGCGCATATCAGTTTTCTAAACACGTACACACGCAAAAAAGACGTTATGCTATGCAACCTTATAATTATTATTTGAGAATTGTACCACATACTATTCGGTGGGAGATGCGGCGCGTATACCGACAAGAAGTTAGATTTCGGTTCTGTTTTCACGAAAACAATAAGATTTTTAGAGGGTAAGCGAAGAATTTAAGCTTATAAACCAATTGCCTTCTGTGGTCTTCGATATCAGATCAAGCTGCACACGGCAAGAGTGCGAGCGATAAAGATACGACCGTGAAATGAGTTTGTTTCACGTTTACCCATTTTACCGCGAGACGGCGGAAAATCATTCGGGCTGCAAACAACCATGTGCGTGGCTGCATCAATGGCGTTGGCGTGTTTTTCGCGGATTGCGTTTTCTTCAAAATCCAGCTTCATTGTCCGCTTACGGTAAGTCTACACGTTTATATTTTATTCATTTGGTCTCCTAAACCACTCAAAGCAGCAGAACAGATTATGTGCGCAGTTACAAACGCCCTATCTTCGTTTCTAAGGCGGAAGCTATCGGGTTCTCGACTAATGCCGCTTATCTCTGTCCCGCTGTCTTTACTAACGCGCGGAAAGGCAGTCTGTGCGATGCCCTTGATGATAAGCCGCTCCTCGCGAGCTGTCTACTAGATTTTTCGTGTTTCAAGGTAGATGCGAGGCCAGAAATGTCGTTTAGCCTGTGAATGACGGCCGAAATGGAATTGTGTGTTAGTTAGCGCTCTGTGAGCTCAATTTACTTTGCACCTCCGAAAGCGTACTTACATACAGTATCGTTCAGTGGTGGATTACATTTATTTTCTTATCTTTGTGTTATCGCCTGTCTGGAAAATGGAGTGCTGTTCTTTTTGAGGTGTGCATTGCTTGCTACGTATGGACGCTCGCTCGGTGCGCGTCGTGGACGCCGACGTTTCAGCAAAGGTGTCGTGTAACGCTATAGACTGGAGCGCGAGACGTTTGTCAAAGTTGTTGGTCAAATGTTTAGGGGAATCCCCCAAGGTGGAGTAGATTTGTAATAAGGGAGTAATTACTCATTGGCATCTACCCGAGCGCAGCCATACGGCTACAAAGGAAAGCTGTACAGCTTTCTCAGAAACTTCGTAGTTAAAGAAAAATTCGTCCTGGTCCGGGGTTCGAACCCAGGACCACCGCTACACCGGAGCAGTCGCTCTACCAATTGAGCTAACCAGGACGGCAAGCTTATGGTAGGACGAGAGCGAATTGATCAATAACTCGAAGTGGGAACTGTGTTGGTCAAATGTTTAGGGGAATCCCCCAAGGTGGAGTAGATTTGTAATAAGGGAGTAATTACTCATTGGCATCTACCTGAGCGCAGCCATACGGCTACAAAGGAAAGCTGTACAGCTTTCTCAGAAACTTCGTAGTTAAAGAAAAATTCGTCCTGGTCCGGGGTTCGAACCCAGGACCACCGCTACACCGGAGCAGTCGCTCTACCAATTGAGCTAACCAGGACGGCAAGCTTATGGTAGGACGAGAGCGAATTGATCAATAACTCGAAGTGGGAACTGTGTTGGTCAAATGTTTAGGGGAATCCCCCAAGGTGGAGTAGATTTGTAATAAGGGAGTAATTACTCATTGGCATCTACCCGAGCGCAGCCATACGGCTACAAAGGAAAGCTGTACAGCTTTCTCAGAAACTGCGTAGTTAAAGAAAAATTCGTCCTGGTCCGGGGTTCGAACCCAGGACCACCGCTACACCGGAGCAGTCGCTCTACCAATTGAGCTAACCAGGACGGCAAGCTTATGGTAGGACGAGAGCGAATTGATCAATAACTCGAAGTGGGAACTGTGTTGGTCAAATGTTTAGGGGAATCCCCCAAGGTGGAGTAGATTTGTAATAAGGGAGTAATTACTCATTGGCATCTACCCGAGCGCAGCCATACGGCTACAAAGGAAAGCTGTACAGCTTTCTCAGAAACTTCGTAGTTAAAGAAAAATTCGTCCTGGTCCGGGGTTCGAACCCAGGACCACCGCTACACCGGAGCAGTCGCTCTACCAATTGAGCTAACCAGGACGGCAAGCTTATGGTAGGACGAGAGCGAATTGATCAATAACTCGAAGTGGGAACTGTGTTGGTCAAATGTTTAGGGGAATCCCCCAAGGTGGAGTAGATTTGTAATAAGGGAGTAATTACTCATTGGCATCTACCCGAGCGCAGCCATACGGCTACAAAGGAAAGCTGTACAGCTTTCTCAGAAACTTCGTAGTTAAAGAAAAATTCGTCCTGGTCCGGGGTTCGAACCCAGGACCACCGCTACACCGGAGCAGTCGCTCTACCAATTGAGCTAACCAGGACGGCAAGCTTATGGTAGGACGAGAGCGAATTGATCAATAACTCGAAGTGGGAACTGTGTTGGTCAAATGTTTAGGGGAATCCCCCAAGGTGGAGTAGATTTGTAATAAGGGAGTAATTACTCATTGGCATCTACCCGAGCGCAGCCATACGGCTACAAAGGAAAGCTGTACAGCTTTCTCAGAAACTTCGTAGTTAAAGAAAAATTCGTCCTGGTCCGGGGTTCGAACCCAGGACCACCGCTACACCGGAGCAGTCGCTCTACCAATTGAGCTAACTTCCCACTTCGTTATTGTTCCCACTTCGAGTTATTGATCAATTCGCTCTCGTCCTACCATAAGCTTGCCGTCCTGGTTAGCTCAATTGGTAGAACGACTTCTCCGGTGTAGCGGTGGTCCTGGGTTCGAACCCCGGACCAGGACGAATTTTTCTTTAACTACGAAGTTTCTGAGAAAGCTGTACAGCTTTCCTTTGTAGCCGTATGGCTGCGCTCGGGTAGATGCCAATGAGTAATTACTCCCTTATTGTCAAAGTTGTATTCAAGCGGCGCTGGAGGAATGCTTGTAGTGTGATGGATGAATAAAATTCGTTGCCGGCGCGAATGGCCGGCGCGCTCAAACACCGCGAAGAACCCACGAGCTCCATCCCATCTCCCCTTCGTTGCACACGTATGGATTCGTCCGTGTCTGTCATTAGAGCCGTTGGCCGCCGCCGCTGGCTTGCGGGCTTTTTGAAAGCTGGGTAAAGGTCGGCTCGACAAGAGGTGGCTTACATTTCGTTCCGAGTGGTTCGTTCATGAATCCCGCTCACGCGTGCACAGTTTTCTCGAATACCGTTAACGCGAGAGGCAAAGTATGTGTTTCTGATTTCAGACTGCTACGTTACGAAAGCGCCGATGTGACTCGCCGCTTATTTGCACCTAAAATTAAATTAAGCTCTCCTGTTATTATAGCTGCGCCTGTTGAAGGCGTTAATTGTTTCATTGAAATACTTCCTACTTTGAGCACGTTAAATGCTTTCGCTGATTTTTCTAGCAGCGTTGGGTTAGGCTGCCTTTATGCAAGAAACACACCTCTTTACTGCGCTGTTGGAGCTGCACTTGAAGGAAAAACTAAGTGAATTTCAGACGGTATTTTATCGTGACAGTAATTTGCTGTCTCAGCCTCGCGACTGCTTTTGAAACGGCGCAGCTGCAGCCTCTGTGTGCTGTATTAGTTTTCTGAATAATGAGCGCGGCATGGAAGCGCTGCAACCCGCTTGTTTCTAAGAGCGCGCGCAGATGTACGAGTATGCTGTTCCGTCTTTGTGCTTCAAGTTATAAGCGCAAATCTGTGGTGAACTGGTTGCTTCTGCCTGCTGGTTTTGTATAGCTTGTGCCCGTTTGAGTATCGGCTTACGTACACTCGGCCAAATCTTTAACTGGCTTAGGTGTTGCATCGCTAAATGCACCTGTAAAAAGGTGCCTTTTGGCTACACTGCTGGCATATTCATGTTGTAATTCGATGCGTGAGATGGGATTTCATAGTTTCTTTTTGTTAATATAATGTTTGAGTGGAGTAATTGCATGTTTAGATCAAAGTTATCAGAAGTATTCATCGTCTGCCGCTACGAAGAGCCGAAACAAGCGGAATACGCAGCAATGGTTATGGTGGCGCATTTGCACTAATCTGGGTAAACGACTTGTCCGCCATGAAAGGAATGGTACTTTACCCAGAGGATGAGGCCATATGGACAAGATCCATTGCTGCGTATGCCGCTTGTTTCAGCTGTTCGTAGTGGCAGACGAATGTTTCTGATAACGTTGATCTAAACACGCAAGTACTGCACTCAAACATTATATGAACAAAAAGGAACCACGAAATGACATTTCACTCGTTAAATTACAGCATGAATATGCCAGCAGTGTAGCCAAAAGGCATCTTTTTTAGAAGGTGCATTTAGCGATGCAACACCCAAGCCAGTTAAAAATTTGGCCGGGTGTACCAGGCTTAATTCACGCAGGGTATTCTGAAGCGCTTCTTCTATAGCGGTTATAAGAATAAATGCTGCAATATTCTCCTTTTTGGATCCCTCTGTAAGGTGCACTGAATCTGTATTTTATGGAGGTAACATTCTTAACAGCTCCTTGCGAGTCAATGCAGATATGTGGCACAATTGTTCGAAGTCTTCTGTTACAGATAGTGTAAAAGGATTGCCATAAAGAGATCAGTATTGGCTGTAACAGTATTGCCATACAGAAATCAATATCAGTACTGGATTCAGAGTAGAGTGTTCCAGTTATTAGGGGTCTTTGTTACAATGTTTTATGACGACACTTATAATCTGTCGTGTATTTACTGAAATGATTGAGCCGGCGTGATAGCTGAGTGGCTATCATGTTCGTATGGCGACCTGAAAGATGCAGGTTCGATTCCGGCCAGGGCGGTCGCATTTTAATAGAGGCAAAATGCTAAAGGCCGGTGTACTCTGCACAGGTGACCGAAATTATTCCCCAGCCTTTCACTTTAGCGTCTCGTAGCCTGTGTCGCCTTGGGTCTTTGAACCCCATAAAACCAAACCAAAAGATCAAGATTGCCTTTCTAGAATGGCGTAGCCAGGATATGCCTTGCATTGTAAAGCACATGTGTAGAGATGGAATGGGAATTTTTTTTTTCAGTTCCTCTTATATTATTTTTTTCCTTTGTGCTGTACAGGTGAACATGTCCGGATGATTTACTGCAGACAACAGGCCACAAGAATGCTTCTGAGGAAACTAGCCGGTCTGTTACTTTCAACTTTTATGTTACTGTGGTGCATTCTTATGGTGCATGTATTGCATATTCCCAGCCTGGATAGCTTGGAAATAAACTAAATTTGTGAGTATATTGATTGTTTCATGTGTGAACTCTGTTGTCTGGTGACCTTTTTCAATTATTGTGGACAGTCTATAGGCAGTCTATAGATAATGGTCTACTAATAGTTTAGTAGACAGAGGTCTATAGACTGTCTATAGACAAAGGTCTATAGCACTGCCAGGCCACACACCTATGGAATGTCTATAGACAGTCTATAGACATATGTCTACTGGACCAGTAGACTTTTGTCTGTAGACTGTCTACAGACAGTAATCTACAGGAAGTCTATGGCCATAAGTCTATAGGTCGTCTATAGTCCGTCTATAGACAAGTGTCTATAGACGGTCTATAGACAGCTCTATAGGAAATGCATGACCATAAGTCTATAGATCGTCTATAGACTGTCTATAGACCTGTGTCTATAGACTTCCTATAGACGTATAGACTTTCAGTAGACATTTGTCTATAGACTGTCTATAGACAAAAGTCTACTAAAAGTGTATGGCCATAAATCTATAGACTGTCTATAGACCAGTCTAAATGATTTGTCCATAGACAGTCTATAGACTTCGTAGACTAAAGTCTATAGACAGTCTATGGACTGTCTATAGAAATTTTTATAAGGGGCGCACTGAAAGTGACAGGTGAAAGATCGATTGTAAGCGAGGAATGTGCATCAGCGCTGCATCAAAACAAGGGCCATCTCAAGGATGAGGGAACGACGGCCGCTCGCGACCGAACACCCGAAAACGAATTGTGGTTGAATGAAATCGCAGGAGCGGTGGATTTTTCGGAGAGACCGTCGCCTAGCACTGCGAGGAAAGCGCAATTGGCTTCGCTGAACGGCGAGAAAAATCGTGAACATGACGGGCCTTTGGAAATTGATGCTGCGGCGAGTGCCGGCAGCTTCCCTTATAAAAATTTCTATAGACAGGCCATAGACTGTCTATAGACTTTAGTCTATGAAGTCTATAGACTGTCTATAGACAAATCCTTTAGACTGGTCTATAGACAGTCTATAGATTTATGGCCATACACTTTTAGTAGACTTTTGTCTATAGACAGTCTATAGAGAAATGTCTACTGAAAGTCTATGGGTCTATAGGAAGTCTATAGACACAGGTCTATAGACAGTCTATAGACGATCTATAGACTTATGGTCATACATTTCCTATAGAGGTGTCTATAGACCGTCTATAGACACTTGTCTATAGACGGACTATAGACGACCTATAGACTTACGGCCATAGACTTCCTGTAGATTACCGTCTATAGACAGTCTACAGACAAAAGTCTACTGGTCCAGTAGACATATGTCTATAGACTGTCTATAGACATTACATAGGTGTGTGACCTGACAGTGCTATAGACCTTTGTCTATAGACAGTCTATAGACCTCTGTCTACTAAACTGTTAGTAGACCATTATCTATAGACTGCATATAGACTGTCTACAATCATTGAAAAAGGTCACCATACAGAGTTCACACATGAAACAATCAATATACTTACAAATTTAGCTTATTTCCAAGCTATCCAGGCTGGGAATATGCAATACATGCACCATAAGAATGCACCACAGTTACATAAAAGTTGAAAGTAACCGTCCGGCTAGTTTCCTCAGAAGCATTCTTGTGGCCTGTTGTCTGCAGTAAATCGTCCGGGCACGTTTACCTGTACTGCACAAAGGAAAAAATAATATAAGAGGAACTGAAAAAAAAAATTCCCATGCCATCTCTACACATGTGCTTTACAATGCAAGGCATATCTTGGCTATGCCATTCTAGAAAGGCAATCTTGATCTTTTGGTTTGGTTTTATGGGGTTCAAAAACCCAAGGCGACACAGGCTACGAGACGCTGAAGTGAAAGGCTGGGGAATAATTTCGGCCACCTGCGCAGAGTACACAGGCCTTTAGCATTTTGCCTCTATTAAAATGCGACCGCCTAGGCCGGAATCGAACCTGCATCTTTCAGGTCGCCATACGAACATGATAGCCACTGAGCTATCACGCCGGCTCAATCATATCAGTAAATACACGAAAGATTATATGCGTCGCCATAAAACATTGCAACAAAGAACCCTAATCCCTGGAGCACTCTACTCTGAATCCAGTACTGATACTGATTTCTGTATGGCAATACTGTTACAGCCAATACTGACCTCTTTATGGCAATCCTTTTACTTTATTTGTAACAGAAGACTTCGAACAATTGTGCCACATATCTGCATTGACTCGCAAGGAGCTGTTAAGAATGCCACCTCCATAAAATACAGATTCAGTGCACCTCACACAGGGATCCAAAAAGGAGAATATTGCAGCATTTATTCTTATAACCGCTATAGAAGAAGCGCTTCAAAATACCCTGCGTGAAGCCTGGTACACCCGGCCAAATTGTTAACTGGCTCGGGTGTTGCATCGCTAAATGCACCTTGTAAAAAAGGTGCCTTTCGGCTACACTGCTGGCATATTCATGCTGTAATTTAACGAGTGAAATGTCATTTCGTGCTTCCTTTTTGTTCATATAATGTTTGAGTGCAGTACTTGCGTGTTTAGATCAACGTTATCAGAAACATTCGTCTGCCACTACAAACAGCTGAAACAAGCGGCATACGCAGAAATGGATCTGGTCCATATGGCCTCATTCTCTGGGTAAAGTACCACTCCTTTCATGGCGGACAAGTCGTTTAGCCAGATTAGTGCAAATGCGCCACCAGAACCATTGCTTCGTATTCCGCTTGTTTCGGTTCTTTCGTATAGCGGCAGACGATGAATATTTCTGATAACTTTGATCTAAACATGCACGTACTCCACTCAAACATTATATTAACAAAAAAAAAACTATGAAATGCCATCTCACGCGTCAAATTACAACATGAATATGCCAGCAGTGTAGCCAAAAGGCACCTTTTTACAAGGTGCATTTAGCGATGCAACACCTCAGCCAGTTAAAGATTTGGCCGAGTGTACGTGAGCTGATACTCAAACGGGCACAAGCTATACAAAACCAGCAGGCAGAAGCAACCAGTTCACCGCAGATTTTCGCCTATAACTTGAAGTACAAAGACGGAACAGCATACTCATACATCTGCGCGCTCTTAGAAACAAGCGGGTTGCAGCGCTTCCATGCCGCGCTCATTATTCAGAATACTAATACAGCATAAAGAGGCTGCAGCTGCGCCGTTTCAAAAGCAGTCGCGAGGTTGAGACAGCAAATTACTGTCACGATAAAATACCGTCTGAAATTCACTTATTTTTTCCTTCAAGTGCAGCCCCAACAGCGCAGTAAAGAGGTGTGTTTATTGCATGGAGGTAGCCTAACCCAACGCTGCTAGAAAAATCAGCGAAAGCATTGAACGTGTTCAAAGTAGGAAGTATTTCAATGAAACAATTACAAGCGCAGCTATAATAACACGAGAGCTTAATTTAATTTTAGGCGCAAATAAGCGGCGAGTCACATCGGCGCTTTCGTAACGTAGAAGTCTTAAATCAGAAGCACATACTTTGCCTCTAGCGCAAATGGTATTCGAGAAATCTGTGCACGTGTGAGCGGGAGTCATGAACGAACCACTCGGAACAAAATGTAAGCCACCTCTTGTCGAGCCGACCTTTACCCAGCTTTCAAAATGAAGTGCCCGCAAGCCAGCGGCGGCGGCCAACGGCTCTGATGACAGACACGGACGAATCCATACGTGTGCAACGAAGGGGAGATGGGATGGAGCTTGTGGGTTCTTCGCGGTGTTTGAGCACGCCGTCCATTCGCGCCGGCAACGAATCTTATTCACCGATCACACTACAAGCATTCCTCCAGCGCCGCTTGACTACAACTTTGACAAACGTCTCGCGCTCTAGTCTATAGCAAGAAGAACTCTAGTTTGGGCTAGTTGGTTCATGATTCAACAGGAAAATGGCGCAAAAGACGTGGACAAAAGAGACAAACACGACAGGACCAGCGCCAACTTACAACTGAATTTTATTTCGCACCAAACCCGCCTTTATGTAGGCCAACACGCCCTAACATCCGTGTAATCACGCATAGGCAGTAGAAAAGATAACTGTAAGATATCTAGCACATGAAGCGCAATAGCATCCACGTAACATACTATCATGGCTAAAAAAAAAAAAAACCAACAAAAGTATAGCAAACAACACTAAAACGGTCATGACCAAGCAACTCTTCAACACCAAAAACGATACACACTCATGAGTGATACCAGATGACCAACAAGAAACGTGGAAAAAAGGTGAAGAATGAAGCGTTAAGACCAAAACAGTGTCAAAGGTAAAAAAAGGTTGAAATGGATGAAGAGTGCAAACCTTAAAAATTGGAAACCAAAAACCAGCAGCCACATGAAAGATAACCGATGACCAACCAGAAAAAAGATGGACGCGAAGCTGAGACCAAAGTCGGCGTCAAAAGTATAAAAACGCGAAAAAAATTGGAAACGAACAACCAGCAGCCATATGAATGATAACCGATGACCAACAAGAAACATGAAAAAGGATGAATGCGGAGCTCAGACCAAGGTCAGCGTCAAAGGTGTAAAAAACGAGAACAAAAACCGGCGCAAAAACCGCACATCGTCAAAGAAATCGTCAAAAATTGCAACCAATGCCAAAGGAAAGAGCGTGCACAACAAAACAAAACGAAGCGCCTACAGAAAACTTTCTAGAAAAGTGTACTCCTCGTTGCTAAGCGTAATGGATGGCTTGCTGACGCATCTGCTCCCTTCTTTCCTGATGTAAAAAGCTTCGACCACCTCTCTCTCAAATCTGTCCTTCCCACTCCTCAAAAAAATAGTTTTCTCGAACTCCGGACGGCAACCCCTGCAGGCTTTGCAATGATCCACTAGAAAGCTTCCTTCGTTATTCCGCAGATTCCGGCAGTGCTCGCTGGCTCGCTCATTAAAACATCGACCAGTTTGGCCAATGTAGCTGAGCCCGCAACTTAAGGGAATCTGGTAAACAACCCGCGTCCTGCACCGTGTGAACTTGTTTTGATGTTTCACAGTACAAGCCGGTTGTTTTTTCCCGTTAGTCATTGCGCAAAGCTTAGAAAGTTTGCAGGGGGCTGAGAATGCGACCTGAACATTATGTCTGCCTGCTACTTTTTTAAGGCTGTGTGAAACCTTGTGGATATACGGTATTACTGCCACACGGTTGCGTGAAACCGGATCTTTGCTTTTAGGACCTTGCTTCAGTTTCAGTGCTCAAGTTCAGCGATTAAAAGTAGCAGGATACCCCTCTTGTATGGTTACTTCCGTGTGTGAAGCCATACTGCAGAAGCTGAAGCAAGGTCCTAAAAGCAAAGATCCGGTTTCACGCAACCGTGTGGCAGTAATACCGTATATCCACAAGGTTTCACACAACCTTAAAAAAGTAGCAGGCAGACATAATGTTCAGGTCGCATTCTCAGCCCCCTGCAAACTTTCTAAGCTTTGCGCAATGACTAACGGGAAAAAACAACCGGCTTGTACTGTGAAACATCAAAACAAGTTCACACGGTGCAGGACGCGGGTTGTTTACCAGATTCCCTTAAGTTGCGGGCTCAGCTACATTGGCCAAACTGGTCGATGTTTTAATGAGCGAGCCAGCGAGCACTGCCGGAATCTGCGGAATAACGAAGGAAGCTTTCTAGTGGATCATTGCAAAGCCTGCAGGGGTTGCCGTCCGGAGTTCGAGAAAACTATTTTTTTGAGGAGTGGGAAGGTTTGGTTTATTGGGATTTAACGTCCCAAAGCGACTCAGGCTATGAGGGACGCCGTAGTGAAGGGCTCCGGAAATTTCGACCACCTGGGGTTCTTTAGCGTGCACTGACATCGCACAGTACACGGGCCTCTAGAATTTCGCCTCCATCGAAATTCGGCCGCCGCGGCCGGGATCGAACCCGCGTCTTTCGGGCCAGCAGTCGAGCACCGTAACCACTCAGCCACCGCGGCGGGGCAGGAGTGGGAAGGACAGATTTGAGAGAGAGGTGGTCGAAGCTTTTTACATCAGGAAAGAAGGGAGCAGATGCGTCAGCAAGCCATCCATTACGCTTAGCAACGAGGAGTACACTTTTCTAGAAAGTTTTCTGTAGGCGCTTCGTTTTGTTTTGTTGTGCACGCTCTTTCCTTTGGCATTGGTTGCAATTTTTGACGATTTCTTTGACGATGTGCGGTTTTTGCGCCGGTTTTTGTTCTCGTTTTTTACACCTTTGACGCTGACCTTGGTCTGAGCTCCGCATTCATCCTTTTTCATGTTTCTTGTTGGTCATCGGTTATCATTCATATGGCTGCTGGTTGTTCGTTTCCAATTTTTTTCGCGTTTTTATACTTTTGACGCCGACTTTGGTCTCAGCTTCGCGTCCATCTTTTTTCTGGTTGGTCATCGGTTATCTTTCATGTGGCTGCTGGTTTTTGGTTTCCAATTTTTAAGGTTTGCACTCTTCATCCATTTCAACCTTTTTTTACCTTTGACACTGTTTTGGTCTTAACGCTTCATTCTTCACCTTTTTTCCACGTTTCTTGTTGGTCATCTGGTATCACTCATGAGTGTGTATCGTTTTTGGTGTTGAAGAGTTGCTTGGTCATGACCGTTTTAGTGTTGTTTGCTATACTTTTGTTGGTTTTTTTTTCTTTTTTTTTTCTTTTTTTTTTAGCCATGATAGTATGTTACGTGGCTGCTATTGCGCTTCATGTGCTAGATATCTTACAGTTATCTTTTCTACTGCCTATGCGTGATTACACGGATGTTAGGGCGTGTTGGCCTACATAAAGGCGGGTTTGGTGCGAAATAAAATTCAGTTGTAAGTTGGCGCTGGTCCTGTCGTGTTTGTCTCTTTTGTCCACGTCTTTTGCGCCATTTTCCTGTTGAATCTAGTCTATAGCGTTACAAGACAACTTTGCTGAAACGTCGGCGTCCACGACGCGCACCGAGCGAGCGTCCATACGTAGCAAGCAATGCACACCTCCAAAAGAACAGCACTCCATTGTCCAGACAGGCGATAACACAAAGATAAGAAAATAAATGTAATCCACCACTGAACGAGACTGTATGTAAGTACGTTTTCGGAGGTGCAAAGTAAATAGAGCTCACACGGCGCTAACTAACAGTTCCATTTCGGCCGTCATTCACAGGCTAAACGACATTTCTGGCCGCGCATCTACCTTGTAACACGAAAAATCTAGTAGACAGCTCGCGAGGAGCGGCTTATCATCAAGGGCATCGCACAGACTGCCTTTCCGCGCGTTAGTAAAGACAGCGGCACAGAGATAAGCGGCATTAGTCGAGAGCCCGATGGCTTCCGCCTTAGAAACGAAGATAGGACGTTTGTAACTGCGCACATAATCTGTTCTGCACACACAGCTCTTTAGAGTGGTTTAGGAGACCAAATGAATAAAATATAAACGTGTAGACTTACCGTAAGGGGACGATGAAGCTGGATTTTGAAGAAAACGTAATCCGCGAAAATCACGCCACCGCCATTGATGCAGCCACGCACAGGGTTGTTTGCAGCCCGAATGATTTTCCGCCGTCTCGCGGTAAAATGGGTAAAACGTGAAACAGAAACCCATTTCACGGTCGTATCTTTATCGCTCGCACTCTTGCCTTGTGCAGCTTGATCTGATATCCAAGGCCACAGAAGGCAATCGGTTTATAAGCTTAAATTCTTCGCTTACCCCCTAAAAATTTTATTGTTTTCGTGAAAACACAACCAAAATCTAACTTCTTGTCGGTATACGCGCCGCATCTCCCACCGAATAGTATGTGGTACAATTCTCAAATAATAATTATAAGGTTACATAGCATGACGTCTTTTTTGCGTGTGTTCGTGTTTAGAAAACTGATATGCGCCACATCAGCGTGTCATCGGCTCCGAAGCAACAGGTGCAAGGGTAGGAACGAAAAAATACTGGCTTTGTGATTGTTGCGTCGCAGCACTTATTCACGTGAATACAAACTGCAAAGGTAGAAATGGCACATGTTAATCGCAGAAAGGACCAGGCTCTTTGAGATTAATCTAAGATGTTTCTAAGGCATGGGCGCTTCCTTGAATTCTCACACCCGTATTTCCCCCTTTATTTTCAGGACGTTCTAAACAGAAATGTAGATCCGTTGATAAAATGTTTCTGATTTCAGCACGTTGGACAGTAACGATTGAAAGATGGAATGGAATTTTGTCGAGCGATTCCTTTAAGGGACAGCGTATTCGTTCGATGTAGTATAGTTTGCGGGTGCCCTTACTTCAAGAACGGCTGCTTTTCCTCGGCTTACTTGTTAGCATTAAATATTTAATTGTATTGACAATATACGTCACGGTATAACGAAAAGGAGCTTGTCAAGGCTCCTGAAAACAATATACAGGTGGGTGTTGTAATGGCCTTACGCAATACATTTTAATTTCCGTAATAGCGAAGGAGGTGGGGGAATCCCGACATAGTTGCGGTCACTAGATGCAGGTCCCCTCAACATACAGTGCAAAAAGAAATTGACATTGTTCTGGACTTAGTCGAAGGTCAGTGTATTGAACATTGTTAGATAAAATTACGATTGTTATAGACTGGTCTATAGGCAGTAGACTATCTATAGTGTACAGTCTATAGACGAAAGCAAATTGAGGTAGTTGTAGACTGTAGTCTGTAGAGAGTCTATAGACCGTCTATAATCGAAAGGAAATTGAAGCAGCTATAGACCGTAGTCTATAGAGAGTCTATAGACCGTCTATAGACGAAAGGAAATTGAAGCAGCTATAGACCGTACTCTATAGAGAGTCTATAGACCGTCTATAGACGAAAGTAAATTGTTACAGCTATAGACCGTCTATAGACGAAAGGAAATTGAAGCAGTTATAGACTTAAGTCTATAGACAGTCTATAGACAAAAGGAAATTGAGGCAACTATAGACCTTAGTCTATAGCGAGTCTATAGACCGTCTATAGACGAAAGGAAATTGAAGCAGTTATAGACTTTAGTCTATAAACAGTCTATAGACAAAAGGAAATTGAGGCAGCTATAGACCCTAGGCTATAGCGAGTCTATAGACCGTCTATAGACAAAAGGAAATAGAGGTAGTTATAGACTTCAGTCTATAGAGAGTCTATAGACAGTCTATAGACGAAAGGAAATTGAGGCGGCTATAGACCTTAGTCTATAGAGGGTCTATAGACAGTCTATAGACGAAAGGAAATTGAGGCGGCTATAGACCTTAGTCTATAGAGAGTCTATAGACCGTCTATAGACGAAATGAAATTGAAGCAGCTATAGACTTTAGTCCATAGATTTTCTATAGACTTTCTATAGACAAAAGGAAAAGTCTATAGGATGGCTATAGAGTCTATAAAAAGTCTATAGAAAGTCTATAGACCATTTTTATAATGGTTAACACGCTACGGCGCCGCGATAACCGGAAACGCACGATACAGATGCGCTAGGGTAGCCTCGAGAAAGCGGCGGCGCGCAAGGAAAACTAAGGTGAATGGATGCGCTGAAATGAAAAAGGTACGGGTCATAAAGCCCACGAGTTTGAGGACCGGCCAACCTTGTAACTTTGCAAAATTGCAACCGCGGCGCTCAAGAGTTCATAGGTGTCGCCTTAAAGCCAAGGCAACTAGGTGTGCGCAGTCTGGATGTAAACCACCTGCTCCATTGTGGGACAGCAGCAGGGGTTGTCAGGAGACATGTGAACACTGCTGCTGCCTGAAGAAAGAAGCGCGCGGCTACCGGACAAAAGGGCGCCGTAGAGAGCGCGCGGGTCAGACAGAGACGAGACATGCAGGGAACCGTGAGAGGAGGAAGCGCCTCTCTCGTGTAAAGCTTTTTAAGCGCTTCCCGGGCTTTGCATGCCAGTCGCAAAGAGACGGAACTAATCAGCCGCGCAGCTTTTTGGAAACCGTAGCTGGTAGAACGGCAGCCCGACCACGCCGGGCGCGGCTGAAGTAAGGGTATTGCAGGCATACATGCGTCTTGTATTTGCTGTTTTTTTTTATTCATGTACGCTAGAAAAACGCAAACGAAGTGTTGAGCTTTTATGCCTGTGCGGGATTTTGTACTTCGTGTTTTCTGGCCGTAGTGATGTAGCTTAAAGAAGCTTGTTAATTCTCTGCATAAAATAGTTTTTTTTTTGTATGACAGCATTGGAGGTTTTGTAATGGAGAGTTGCAGTGTGTAGGTTATGTATGTTGTTTGTTAGGTATAGATTAGCGCTTGAGAATACGTGAATAGTAGTGGAGCTCTACTGTCTCCTCGTCTGATCTATCGGGGCCGTTGGTCTGTGAATCGCAACGGCAGCTGTAATTTCTTCAGAACAAAACCTCTTTCAAAATTGAAAAATGCGATGGCAGTTAATCGTCCGCAGCTCACCCAACCAGACCGCCTGAGGGGGGGGGGGGGGGGAGCCAAAAAGGGGAGTTAATTGAGCACCACAGCTGGAGGCCTTGTTCTTTGTTTTGCCTGGCACGACTCGGGAGAAGGGTGGTGCTCTTGCCTTGCCGGGGTGGGGGTATTGTGCAGATTGACCACTAATGCTCTATCTGAGACCCTTGGCCTGCACACACCGACCCTTGGATCACCCAGGAAACAGAGGACCTGCCTGGCTGATGCGGCCTCTTCAGAGGACAGCGAGGAGCTGTAACCCCTTTCGAGGCCTCTACCTGGCGGTGGACGAGCTGTCGTGACCGTACTTCTGACCACGTGGGCCCGATCAAGCAGCTACCGTGAACAGTCGACAAGGCCGACGACTTCGCGATGGCGGTGGGGCAGTGGGGTGCTTGGAATGCCCCCCTCTGAGCCTAAGTGGATTAGCGCAGCGGAATTCCTTGAGTGCAGGTGACCGTGGCAGCAGCGGCGACGGCAGGAGCCATTGTCAGCAGCAACCACAGCCGAAGCGGAGGCGACGTGGCGGCGCCAGTCACGCTGGCTGTTAATTGAAGACGGCTGTGTCCCCGACTCGTGTTCTGAACATTCCGCGGGGAAGCAAGTTCATTCACCTGCTGGAAGACTGCGGGAAATTGCTTTCCAGCCGGGCTGGATGAGTCAGCATCTCCCCCTTCCCATCGACCCAGCTGCGAGAGAGTGGAACAGCCCGCACCTGCCCTGCCGGGGGTGGTAACACGAACGTCCCCTTCGGTCCACCTGACTGGACAGTGCTCTTCGAACATTATTCCCCAGCCAGGCATCTGGGGAATCCGAACCATATTTAACTCGGCTGTGAGTGTGGCCGAAAGAAGCCTGCTAGCTCCAGTCGACTCCGGTTGACGAAGACGTTCCCCCTTCCACTGAGAGCCATTCTCAGTCGCTCTATGTAAATAATGTTAATAAGTGTATAACGTTTTTCGTTACCTTCCTCCGAACCCAGTCTCCCATCCTCCTCGTCCCATCACCAGTCCCCGGCCATGTTACCCGGGTCGCAACAACGTGTACTGCGCTTCCAAACTCAAGCGAGTGACTTTTGCGGACCTCTTTAGCCGCGCGCTAAGACTAGCGGGCCGCGATCCTCTGCTGATTGTGGGCGATTTTAACGCTCCCAGTCAGCTGTGGGGGTATCGCAAGGAGGAGTCGCGCGGACGTAGGCTGGCGGAGGTTGCGTCCACGTTGGGCCTCACCCTCCACACGGAACCCGTCCACCCAACACGGCTAGGAAACTCCGTGACACGGGATACGTGCCCGGACTTAACCTTCACTCGCAACATACGACACGCAGACTGGCTCAACACCGAGGAGACCCGCGGTAGCGACCACTGCATCATTAACACTACACTACGCACACGCCCCCTCAAGCGTTCCAGAACACAAGCCCGTATCCCAGATTGGACGAAATTCAGGCAAACTTTTAACTCACTTGATAATACACCCATTTCCGCGCACGGCTTCACAGCACGGTCCCAACAGCTGCTGGCGCACCTTTCCTCGCATGAAAAACACATCCACTCTCAGAGGCGGTCACGGAGGTGGATAACCACTTTATACACCTCTGGGAAGCCTGTTGCAGCCTCGTCCGCCGTTGGCGACGCCAGAAACACAATAGAAAGCTTAAATCTCGAATTACCGAGCTTACCCAGAAAGCGGCAGAGTACGCGGCCCAACTCGCCGACTCCAACTGGGTAGATAGATGCAACACGCCGCGCGACAAATGTCCAGCCGAAGCACGTGGCGTCTCTTTCGAGCCCTAATCGACCCAACCCAAATACGAACCGAAACACAAAAACATTTGCAGCGAGCCATGCACGCTTTTCCTGGCAACACGACTCAACTGGCACAGAAACTTCGGGACCAGTATCTGTGTACAGCCCAAGACCCCCATGTATCTGCGTTCTTTTATGCAGGCAGAGAGAACACAGAGCTGCATCAACCTTTCCAGCTCCATGATCTGCGGGCGGCTCTCGCCAAAATGAAACGGGGCACTGCGCCAGGACGGGATGAGGTCACCGTCAAGCTTTTGACGAACCTTCCCGACTTGGCATACCAGTCCCTCCTGGAATACGTCGTACGATTTGGCGCGGGGACACCCCCCTGCCAATCGATGGAAAACGGCTTTGGTCACTTTTATTCCTAAAGCTGGCAAACCAATTGACACAGATAACCTCCGCCCCATCTCTCTCACCTCATGTGTGGGCAAACTAATGGAGACTCTGGTGCGGGATTGGTTATCTACATATCTTGAACACAAACATGTCTTTGCGAGCACCAAGTTCGGATTCCGCCCACACAGATCCGCACAGGATGTCCTCCTGCAACTCAATCGGGAAGTCCTTGACCCCCTCGAATGCCCCCTTAATGACCGGGCAGTACTCGCCTTGGACCTCAAAGGGGCATTTGACAATGTAACACACGAGATCATACACACTAACCAAAGTCAGACCGACTGTGGCCTCAACACATTCAGATACATAAGCCAATTTTTAATGGATCGTCCATCCTACATTCGAATTCAAGATAGAGAGCATGGTCCTTACCTACTCGGCACGCGGGGAACCCCTCAAGGCGCGGTACTTTCCCCGCTGCTCTTCAATCTGGCCATGATGCACCTGCCGGCCCAGCTGAGTGGTGTCGCCGGCGTGCAGCACGCCCTGTACGCGGATGACATCACTCTGTGGGCCACGCAGGGCAGCACAGGGGACATTGAAACCAGCCTGCAAACATCGGCGACGATAGTAGACCGCTACTCCCGCCGCTGCGGTCTTCGATGTTCCCCTCAAAAATCGGAGTTTGTGCGCCTCCGCCCCTCCCAGAAGTGCACAACTAAAATATCTCTTTGTCTTGACAGTGGTCCCATACGCGAAAGTGATGAGATACGGGTACTCGGACTCTACATCCACAAACACAGGCGCACAGGCACTAAATTGGCCAAACTCCGTAAGGTGGGGGACCAGGTGGGTCGCATGGTCCGCCGGGTTTCCAACAAACGCGGAGGGTTATGAAGTAAGGATGCCTTGCGGCTGGCAAACGCCTTCGTAACTAGTCGAATGTTCTATTCGACTCCTTATCTCCACCTACGGAAACAAGAGGAGGACGCCCTTGAGGTCATCCTTCACAAAATTGCTAAACGTGCCCTTGAACTCCTCATCACTATTTCAAACAGCCGGCTTATGGCCCTTGGAGTGGTGAATACTTTCCGGGAGCTCCGAAAGGCGCACCTTACAAACCAGTACACGCGCTTGTCGCTAACGGAGTCGGGTCGCCGCCTTCTTGCTCGACTCCATATCCAACACACCCCTCCAATGAAAGACAGGTTTCAAATCCCGGAACTGTGGAGACGGGCCCTCCACGTGCTGCCTCTTCCAGCAAACATGTCACATGAAGACCATAATGGTCGGCGCCTGGCACGAGCGGAAGCGCTAGCCCGATATTATGGCAACAAAACAGGTGTATACTACGTGGACGCCTCCGGCCCTCACCACGGGGGATGCTACACTGCCGCGATAGTTCACAACAGCAACACAGTTATCGGCCTCACTTTCAGAGCCCGCAGTGCAACACAAGCAGAAGAGGTCGCGATTGTTCTCGCGGCCTCAGATTCCATTTCAAAATACATAATCACCGACTCGCGAGGGCCCTGTCGGAACGTCGAACAAGGCTGCACTCCCTTCCTAGCCTATCGAATATACCAAAATTGCATACGGGATACGGATCCCGCATACCGTTACCTCATATGGGCCCCTGGTCATCTGGGGTTTTGCAGGAAACGAGGCAGCAGACGCAGCCGCCCGGGCGCTCTCTCACCGGGCTGTTTTCTCCTCCCCACCTGATCAGGAACGCGATTTTAATCCGGTCTATACGTTCAAAAATATCGCACCCTACTATCAAGATAGCCATTGCCTTTACCCTAGCCCATGTAAAGGCCTCAAGAAGGCGGATGAGCGGCTCCTTCTACGCCTCTTCACCAATACATTGCTGTGCCCGGCAGCCCTACAACATTTCGACCCCTCCATTAGCGGCAACTGCCCGCACTGTAGTGCGGTGTCTTCGGACACCTATCACATGGTGTGGGCCTGCCCCTCCAACCCGGCCATTCCCCCCATCCCCAACCCGGGAGGACTGCGAGGAGACCCTGCTCGGCTGCCACGACTTACAGGCCCAACAAGCCTTAGTCGGGCGTCCCCGGGCGGCGGCTACCGCCACTGGGGTCCCAAACTAGGGACCTCCACCTAGTATTTGTAAGGATCGGTCGCTACGGGCTGATCCAAACACCTCCTGTCCGTTCTGAATAAATGTTTTCTCCACCACCTGCACGTTTAAAGAAACGTTTGTGTTTGAGAATCAATTTCTGGGTTAAGGCTGTTACCGTGCGCGTAATGCGGGCAGTTATGCCTTCCATTTGGGCCGCAATGGCAGCGTTTGAGTTGACCTAGCTGTGCAGCAATGTTTTCGATAGCGGCCACTCGGGCCTCCAGGGCATGAAGGTGCATTTGAGCCAGTGGGGAGGGTGGTGGTGGTGGTGGTGAAAAACATTTATAATGCAATAAATTTTTACAGAGAGGTGATTGGGGTAGGCCCTATTGGCCCTTTCCCCTAACAATACTAGGTGGAGCCCCTATTCCGGGATCCCATTGGCAAGCAACGCCGTCCGCGTCCGGTGAACCAAGCCCATTTGGGTCTTTAGGTCCTGACAGCCGAGCAGGGCCGCCTCCCAGTCCTCCCTGGTGAGGTTGGGGGGATAGATGGGTTTGATTTCACGCCCAAACCATGTGGAGAGAGAGAGAAACAACTTTATTGCCATAGATTGGCGGAATTTAGGGCAGGTGGGCTTGGTGTGGCCCCCAGCTGGGGGCGACTTCCTGGGCCCACGAAATGAGTGCCAGTTGGATGCTCTTGTCTGGCCTTTTGAGGAGTTGGTTCCATCCGTCTTCGGAGGGAGCTGGCAGTAAGGTTCGAGGGGGCGGATTTCCCGCGCAACCCCTGAGGATGTGAGCCTGGGTGGCGATTTCTCCCTGGTAACAATTTTGGCAGACGGGGTCGTATTCCCCGTCTGTGAAGAGTGAAAGTCTAGAATGGCTAAGGATAGAGTGTGTCTGCAACCTGCGGAGCAAGGTGGCTTGCGCTCGATTCAAGTCGGGGTGTGGAGGCGGGAACTGGCGTCTCATCTCTCTGTAGAGGTTGGTAATTTCGGCAAAGGTCTGGGGAGCCTCGGCAAGAGCGTCTGGGTCCGTTGGGCCGGCCGCCCGGTTGGTTAGTCCTCGGGCTAGTCGGTCGACCCCTTCGTTTCCAGAGTTTCCCGCGTGGGCGGGTACCCAGACCAGGTTGATCTTATGGTCGGGAGTGCAGCCGCGAAGGATGCGTGCAGCGGGGTGGCAGATAAAACCTGCCGAGTAATTTTGTATTGCTCTTTTGGAGTCGCTGAGGACTGTGCGCGTACGTGGGTTAGCGATGGCCAGCGCGATGGCGGTTTCTTCTGCCGCTGTCGGAGAGTGAGCTACTACTGTGGCGGCGATGACGAGAGTAGACTGTGGCGTGGTTGCACAAGCCACGTATGTGTTTGTACTTTGCCGTGCAGCATCTACCTATATTGCGTGTTCGTCGGCAAAGTATGTGGCATCTAGTTCTTGGGCTTTCAGCTGACGGCGCGTATCATGGCGGCCAGGTAGCATGTTTTTAGGGATTGGTTTTATAACTAGGCGGCTATAGACCCCTATCAGAATGGGCGTCGTGAGTTGGACGTCGCCTATGGGGTTGATGTTGAGACGGTCAAGTATAAGCCGCCCGTGTTTAGTGCGGGAGAGGCGGTGGATTTGGGCACACACATGGTTCCACATGGTTTGGATGAAAGCTGCGCCACAATGGCAGCCAACATCCAAACCATGTGGAAGGTGTCAGCCACCTCCCCACAGAACTTGCACGTGCCATCCAAGGATGCGTTGAAATGTTTAAGTACCGCCGGGCACAGTATAGTGTTAGTAAGAATTTTGATGAGGAGGCGCTCGTCAGCGCGATCCAGTCCGTTACAAGGGGCCAGGTAGCGCCGGTGGTCCTCCTTGTAGTAATCGGTGATGTGTTTAAATGTAACTGGGGAGGGGACCCGTTCAGTAGTTATCGCCGTCCTCACAGATGCTATCGCCGTCCTCTGTGAGGAAGGGCATATGGGAAGAGCTTTGAGTGGCCAGAGCGTGAAGTCTGGCTCCATCCTGGAGTGCCTCGCCGCGAGCGCTCGCCTTCCTTTCCTTAAAATGATCGGAGTGTAAACCGTTGACAACGCCAACGAACAGAATGAACGCCGATAGCCTATGGCTTCAGCGCCGCGTTTCTGGCACAACGTTGTAAATGCCCAATGCATGCAGCGTCTTCCCTCTGGTTCAAATGTCCACCTACATGTGGACACCTCGGCCTCACCTCACGCTACGCGCTACGTTTATCCTGGCATAGCAGAGATAAGCCACTGCCAATGTTTTTCGAACACTGGAGGCGGCAGTACATGTCATTTTCGCTGCTTCCTGTTCGGGCACGTTAACGAAAACAAGTTGTTGGTGTTGGCGTAGCGATGCTGTTCACGTAAGTAGTGGTGATTTAGAACTACTGCATATGATGCCGTAAATACTTTCAGGAATCTAATCTATGACACAATTTCAGCTGGCTTCGTTTCCTTTCTTTGCAGAGTTGGTGTAGTTGTACTCACACGGAGTCATTTTAGTGAGTGCCCCCTAAAAGGCTTGTGGTTCGACCAAATATACTTGGCAAGTGACAGAAAGACACCGGAGCTATGTCGCAACTTTCCAATTTTACCAATTTCTAATTTTTTGTTCAGGGGGCGCATGTTTTATCGCGCATGTTTGCACTGCTTTTGCACAATAGCTTTCCGAACCTCCACACTTGAGCGCTGTGTCGTCGTGACATCCCTCGAGGAACACTGGGGAGGGGAGAGGGAAAGCGTTATTATTGGTGAAAACGCGACCTCTTGAAAGCAGGCTTTCGCCTGGGCTGTGGCACAGGAATCACGGATGTTCACGTTTTGGCCCAGTCTCTTTTCTTGGGTCGCCTGTGCTGTGTACTTGTACTCATTCGTTTTCCGCTGCCCACAGGTGCTGAACCCTCTTATCTGCTTCTTTAGCGGCTATGCGTGTCCTGTAGTCGTCTCTTTTCGAAATAATCTCGTTCAGTGTTGTACCTTTAAAGCTGGTTTAATAGCCGGCTTGCACCTGATATTATGAGTGTCAAGATGGCGTACCACACAGAGCTTCGGCGGAAAGTGGCCATAACAGACTGCTGATGTGACCTCAGTGCAGGCTATGTATACAGTTTTTCTACCAGCCCTAGATTTCGCGCCGTGATATGTAATCAACAATTGCAGACATTATGGAAAGCCTGGTTCCTCCAAATGTAATCGTAATGTTCGAGAATCCGGCCTACTCGAACACATCATGGCAATCTGTGGTGTTTTCTGCGTTTTGTCCTTGCCTGCCGCGCCGAAGCATTTCTTCAAGTACCCTTGCACTTGCAATACTACCGATGGACCGACTGAGCGGCGCAGATAATTTTACGGAAAAGCTTACAAACCAACTTAGCGCTTTCAATTGCCTTGTGCCTAGGTTTCCATGTTGGGATGACTAACATACTCTCATATCGTTTATGGGATTCGAATATTATTTCATGCACAGTATTTGAGAGGATACTCTTGCATAATGCGAATGGCTTTGGTATAGTGGATGTACTAGTTGCTGTCGTGCGTGGATTGGACGACTACCGTGACATGTAGGCGACCGGTCCTTTTGTAGGTGAGCATGTCTGTTGCACAGGCGAAGTTTCCTTGAGGCTCACAATATTCAACAATATCTCGCAAACTTCACCAGAGGCATGCTGCTATCAGTCTCAAAGCAGAGCTGGAATACACCGAGCGGGTTTTTGAGACATGGAGAGAACAGCAGAACGAACGAAATAGAAGGAATTGCAATGGCTAACAGCGCACATACTGCCCTTCTTGGGTGTTTTCTTATTCTTTTAAATCCTAACACATCGAAACACACGTAATCCTTCCATGAAAAACAAAATAAGACGTCTCTAAACAATCGAAAGTACTCGCCGACGCAGGCTGTTGGTGCATGGTATAGGCGCACGGAAACTAGCAGCATCAGAGATTTTCAGCCTTAAATGATCTCCGACAGACGAAGACGCTGAATGTACAGCGAAGCTGGAGCCGTGCAGTGGCGTTGCAAGAAGCAGAAAAAAACTCAGATGTCTTGAGATTACTCATTCTGCGCTTCGGCCTTCTCGGGTCGTTTGCATGGTTAGACCCTCCCATGTATGCAGCACCTCTTCCTGTTCGTCACATTGCCAGCGCTGGTCACGCGGGTCGCTGCGTTATGAAAACACGGAAGAATGACTAGACCAGTATGATCGCGCGGCGACGCTCAGCACATAGAAAAAGCCAATGAAGCTGAGGCTTGTCTACTTTGCCCAGCAAGAAAACCATGATTTTCGCCACTTACCTATCAGAACTTGCCTATTAGCAAACCTGCTCCTTCAGTCCCAGTTTCAGCTCTTGAACAAGTGTCTTGGATGTGTGCACTAATTTATAGCAACTGTTCAATTTTGGTTCAAGAAGCGCGACTGAAGGTGACGGAAAGCGCAACGAAGATGGGATAGGAAAGAGAGAAATTCCACTGCGCCTATTCCGGCATGATCGAGGAAATGGGAGTAAAGTTCTTGATGTGGAGTTCAGGAGGAATTTTTTCATAACCCACCAAAGAGCTCGTTCATAAGCCACCAAGAAGTGTTCCCGAAATCAGCGGTGAAGAATCCATCATTTAGTAGACCATTGATGCTTTACCCACTCTGTACGAGCGGAATGTAGACATGTTGAGTACAAGTCATGTGGTTTTGTGGTCAGTCTCAAAAGTAAACAAGTGAAATTCATGGGATTACCATTTACCGATACATTAAAACGATATGTACACTTAAAATGTTTGCAAAAAACTTTAAATATTACCGCGGCACCTCCTGATGTGAAGTTATCAGCATAAGATTCATAACTGTAAAAGCTGTAATTCATAAAGCTGTAAAGTACGGAGTCCTTACCGAATATATTCATGGAAAAAAAGCGGTGGTGTAACTACTGCTGAACCTCTTAGAAGAGCGAAAGCTATGGTGTATCGCGGCTTTGCGTCTGTAACGATGAATGCGTTCCGGACACTGGATACGCAGCGCGCCCACCTTGCCACCCCGCCAGGTGGCAGTTAAGGGTTGATCGCGAGAGTTTGCACGCCCAATGAACGCAGCGGCATATTGCTGCAGTGCCGGTGGTGGCGGTGAAAAACATTTATCTCCTATTAATTTTTTTGCAGAGAGTTGATTGGGGTAGTGCCCTATTGGCACATTCCCCTCAATACTAGGTGGGTGGAGCTCGTATTACGGGGCCCCATTGGCAAGCAACGCTGCTCGCGGCCGTTGAATCAAGGCCGACTGGGTCTTTAGGTCTAAACAGCCGGGCAGGGCCGCCTCTCAGTCCTCTCTGGTGAGGTTGGCGAGGGGGGGGGGGGGTGGAGAATTATGGGTTTGATTTGCACGCCCAAACCACGAGAAAGGTATGACGTGTCTGCCACAACGTTATCAGCACTAACGCATGCAGCCCACATCTCTCTCAATACCCTACGAACCTCAAAGCGCGATTCAGGCGTCCACTGACCCAGGCAGCCAGTTATGTGCACTTCCTTTCCTTAGCAACATCGGAGTCTAAAAGTTGATGCCAACGCCAATGAGCGGCATATGGCTTCAGTGCCGCGTTCCTACCACGACGTTGTCAATGCCAACGCATGCAGCGCACATCTGTCGCTACCACCATATAGCTTACAGAACGACGAAGGTGTTCGCTGTCGCAGTGGGCCAGTTATGCGCCTTTCCTTTGCTTTCGAAGCTCCCGCTATTAATCGATTTAGTAGCTTAAAGCGCGACTAAAGTATCCACAGTCCCAGGGGGCCAGTTATGCGCCTTTCCTTTGCTTTCGAAGCTCCCGCTCTTAATCGATTTAGTAGCTTAAAGCGCGACTAAAGTATCCACAGTCCCAGGGGGCCAGTTATGCGCCTTCCCTTTGCTTTCGAAGCTCCCGCTCTTAATCGATTTAGTAGCTTAAAGCGCGACTAAAGTATCCACAGTCCCAGGGGGCCAGTTATGCGCCTTCCCTTTGCTTTCGAAGCTCCCGCTCTTAATCGATTTAGTAGCTTAAAGCGCGACTAAAGTATCCACAGTCCCAGGGGGCCAGTTATGCGCCTTTCCTTTGCTTTCGAAGCTCCTGGTCTTAATCGATTTAGTAGCTTAAAGCGCGACTAAAGTATCCACAGTCCCAGGGGGCCAGTTATGCGCCTTCCCTTTGCTTTCGAAGCTCCCGCTCTTAATCGATTTAGTAGCTTAAAGCGCGACTAAAGTATCCACAGTCCCAGGGGGCCAGTTATGCGCCTTTCCTTTGCTTTCGAAGCTACCGCTCTTAATCGATATAGTAGCTTAAAGCGCGACTAAAGTATCCTTCCTTTGCTTTCGAAGCTCCCGCTCTTAATCGATTTAGTAGCTTAAAGCGCGACTAAAGTATCCTTCCTTTGCTTTCGAAGCTCCCGCTCTTAATCGATTTAGTAGCTTAAAGCGCGACTAAAGTATCCACAGTCCCAGGGGGCCAGTTATGCGCCTTCCCTTTGCTTTCGAAGCTTTCGCTCTTCATCGGTTTCGTAACTTAACGCGCCAATAAGGGGTCCACTTTCCCAGGGGGCCAGGAGGAGGAGGTACTTTGTTAAAGAGGTCTTAAGAGCGGGTTGGGGTGACGTCCCCTTCCCGCGGTGGGCTCTACGATAGCTTCTCTTGGTTCGATGAGTAGAGGATATGCAATGTGTCTGCTTTTTTGCGCCAACTGAGAGAACCGATGGGACTGAACTGCTCTGGGAACCATACGGAGTACATGTACGGATTAAAGAAAGTGTCTGTTTGGAGCTGCCACCAAGTGACTTGTTGTGGTTCTGGGAAGATTTGTCTTTCTTTATTGAAGTTGGTTGTAATTTCTTTGTAGGTCGTCACTCGCTTCATGGCCGACCTGAGCTCGGGGTAGCGCACCTCCCGGTTAACTATAAATCCTCGGGCAAATTGGTGCGCCGCCTCATTTCCAAGATGGTCCGAATGGGCGAGGACCCAGATAAATGTGATCTAGCGGGTATTGGAAATTTTTTGCAAAATTTTGATGGCTGTGTAGTGGGCCCTTCCTTTGGCAAAAATTCGAATTGCGGCTTTAGAGTCGCTGATGGTGTATTTGGCAGCGGTGGAGGTAATGGCTAAACCTAGGGCAGCTGCTTTGGCCTCCTTCAGAAATTTTTCTTTATCGATCGTCGCCGATGCAGGGGTGGTTGTTGGTGAGAAACATTTGTCTTCTAGAGGTGATCGGAGTAAAGCGCTATTGGCCATTCTCCACACAATACTAGGTGGAACCCCTATTCTTGGGCCTCATTGGCAAGCATCGCCGCCGGCGTCCGTTGAACTAAGGCCTTTTGGGTCTTTAGGCCTTAACAGCCGAGCAGGGATTGGGGGCGATAGATGGGTTTGATTGGCACGCCCATACCATGTGGGAGGTGTCAGCCATCTCTTCACAGAATTGGCACGCGCCATCAAAGGATGTGTTGAAACGCTTAAGCACCGCCGGGCATAGTACAGTGTTTGCGAGAATTTTGATGAGGAGGCGCTCGTCAGCGCGTTCCAGTCCCTTACAAGGGGTCGGGTAACGTCGGTGTTCTTCCGTGTAGTAATCGGTGATGTTGGAATATAAGGGCCGGATTGTCAGATTGGGAGTAGGCTTCCAAGGACAGGGAGATAGTCCGGGGAGAGAGTGCGCAGATGGCCTGATCAGCCTGTTCATTTCCCTGGACTCCCTGATGACCGGGGGCCAAAATCAGGTTACGTGGAGTAGGATCTTCGTAACGGCAGCAAGACTGCAGTATGCGCCAGGCAAGTGGCGGAGCCCATCCTTGCTCATAGTTCCGACAGGCCCCTGGCGAGTCGGTGATGTGTTTCGATACGGGATTGGTGTTAACCAGAGCAATGGCAATCTCCTGCCCGTGTGTTACTCTGTAGGCTCTGAAAGTTGCTGTGTAGAGAAAAGGCGTCTTTGTCCGCATGTCCATGTGCGCTGTGTGTTTTTGAACTTAAAATATTTCGTGTTTTTGTGCCCTAGCCTTTCTTCTGTCGGTATCGTAGTGTGCTCGCACGTGTTTTGGGCAGAGGACGGAATATTAAGTGTCCGTGCACCTGTCTTGAAATTCGCAAGGTGTGGGCACGGATTCCTTCATAGACTACTCCTGCTTGGTTTAGGTTGAAACGTCTCTTTCAAGTGCCTGATATTCTTTGGTATTATGCGGTGAGGTGTGCTTTCATCGTTTCCACTAAAGGGTTATCATTAAATGAAGTACTTTTTCATTTGACTTGCAGTATGACGGGGGAGGTTAAGCGCAATTTTTTAGGACTGTGTAACTAGCAAAACCAGGTCGTCTCATTCACGACAGAATACGATAGAAAACCTGGGCCACAGCCTGTACGCAGACATCACGCTCTGGACTGACAAGGGCAGCGACGGTCAAATTGAAGAAGCCTTGCAACATGCAGTGAACATGATCGAAGAATGCCTAGAATGCAAAGGACTGATATTTTCGGCGCAGAAATGGGAACTGCTAGTGGTAAGGTCCACCAGACAACTGCGGAAGGTGGCGGAACCCAACCTCGAAATATCGGGGGGGGGGGGGGGGGGGAGCTGGGTCTCCGACTGCAGAAAAACGGAAGAAACACGACTGTTGCGAGGTTGGCCAAGCATGATATCATTTAAGGCGCTGTCCCTGAGCATGGTGTGTGCCAGTAAATACTGTGCCGTAACTGAAACTCAGCAGCAGGAAGCTCGATGCACTAATCCGCAAGAGCACGAAGACAGCTTATTGAGGCGGCCTCCACAGCGCAGCGTCAGACTTCTCATAACAAACAACGGGAAGGGGTATACTTCACAAGGTAGGGGTGTATTTCAGAAGCAAACGCGAACAGTGGAGAGCGGATATTCCCAGCGATAAAGGGACAAGATCAAGATCAAGCCACTTCCCAAGAACATGAATCTGGCCTTCCATGAAGGGAGAAAATATCGAGCAGAAATCCTGCAAAAGAAATAGAGGGGACGGGCGGATGTGGCGAATATGGACGCAGCAGAGTACCGGCACCGGAAGGCCATGACTGTGGTGATGGCGGATGGAGACAAAAGCCTAAAAGCGTGCTGTGCTGTCAGGGGCCGAACTATTGTCGCGGCACAGGAGGTTGCGATAGCTCTTGTGGCAGTTCAGAAAGGGATTAAAGTGATTATTGGTGACTCGAAGAGCGCTGTACACAACTGCAACAAAGGCAGAGTCCCTGCAGAAGCCGTTAGGATTATGGAGGCGGGAAAAGGGGTAGATCAGCCGATTTTGCTGTCTGGACACTTGCACATCAAGCCCTACGAGGTAATGAAAAAGCAGATTCTTCCCCGAGGACTCAGTTGCCGGGCGAGGTCAAGCTGTCCTCCAAATAGACTGACAGCCACAGACAAAGATAAGATGTTCACGTATCGTGAAATCGCGCACTACTACAGATTAGCTAGATCGAAATATCCGCGAAGGCATAGCAAACCAGATGTGCGACCACAGTACACATGATCTCGACATGCCCACGTTATATAGACAAAACACGCACACCATACTCATGGGAGGCTCTGATGCACAACCCAGACCCACAAGACCAAAGAAACATTGTCAATCAAGCTTTGGCCCCCGCAGAGTCTTAAGGGTTACGGCTGACTCCTAGCGGGGGGAAGGGGACAAACTCCTTCTAACCTCTGATTGTCACTGAAATATTTTTTTCATACATTCATGCACCTTAACGCGCGACTAAGGTGTCTACTGTCCCAGGAGGCTAGTTCTGCACCTTTCCTTTCCTTCGCTTTGTCTGAGGTCAAAGACGGTGAAATCTCCAGACAGGGTAACCTTGGCTTTGCCTAGTGTAGTGAAGCTTTCGCTTCAAGATAGAATTGGCTGCCAAATAATTCTGAATGCGGTCCGGCAGCATATTCACATGCAAAATTGAACTGCAACTTAACAGTTGCTGTTGTTTTTCACACAAACCCACTCCGTTATGGGTGTGATATGTGCGGTAAAATAACATCGGAATGTCACTCCTCATGGCCGAGTTGCCTGGCGCAGGTTTAGTTTAGTTTATTGTGGTTTGACGTCCCGAAGCAACTCGGGCTATGAGGGACGCCGTAGTGAACGGCTCCGGAAATATCGACCACCTGGGGTTCTTTAACATGCACTGGACGCGCAACTGAGGCCTGCAAAAGAGCAGGCAGGGTGGTATGGTGGGAAGAGCGGCACGTTGGCATGGAGGTAAAAGGTGGCGGACAGAGGGGCCGTTTTGCAGCGGGCCTTCTATGGATCGCAGACAGTCTGCTGCATCCTGTGTCGCCGTGTCCTGATCGTGCTCAGGAGTCGGTCAGCGCCCCTTCACCCGCCCACCTTCTGTGGCCGTTGGTGTTCGGCTTCCCGCGTCTTTGAGTGGTCGTAATTTCCAGAGCCCTTCACTACAGCTTCCCTCATAGCCTGGGTCGCTTTGGGACGTTAAACCCTTATAAACCAAAAACGTCTTGCGACTTCGGTGCCATCCAGTGACTTCCTTCGTCCGCTCGTCTCGCCGACTGGGTATAAAGGCACAGTGCCTTTCGACAATACTCCATCGACGCTCCGTGGCTGTCTGGTCTGAGTCTTCGCCGGCCGCAGCAGTGCACGGTTTCGCCAGGGACGTTCGCTGACTTTAGTCGCTCGCAGGCTTTTAGTGTGGAATGAGTGAGGGTAATTTCAGTGTGGCCCTTACTTATTGGTGCATTTAAGCTACTTAGAACTAGCAGTTTAGTCTTGCACGTTCCTAAAGCAGAAACAGAAAAGTTCAGCGTTTCTTAGAGAGTCTAGCACTCAGCGCCGACTTCTGGGAAGTGATTTGTAGTTTTCTGCTCTCACAACTGCAAGAAACCTTCTGGGGCGCGATCGGTGCACATACGTTCTGCAGACAGGTGTATATTTCTAAGTAGTTGTTGCAAATATTTTTTATGCACGCTAATAAATGTTCAAGGGTCTTGAGAGGCAGTGGGCGTCCTTAGTTTAGGGCCCCTTCGGTCATTGCTGCCACCCGGGCCAGACGAACAAGTTGGCGTTAGTCTTGCTGGTTGGAGCTGGACAAAAGGGCCTCTCACTGTTCATTTGTTTTATATGTTTGGAGGTGAGGTGGCTTGTGCCCGAAGCAGCTTCATGTCACATGGTAGGCTGTGAGCTGACCGGCGCCCCATGGGCATGTGGGGTGGTATCGTTCTGGGAATATGCTGTGTTTGTGTAGACTGCGGAAGGTGTTAGTCTGGAGTTGTCTCCAGTCCCTAGCTTCCTGCACCACCACTAGTTTTAGACCGCAGCTCACAAACCAACCAACCTTAGGCGTCCGTTCCGGCGTTTCGCGGCGTCACCCTTGTCCGTTATTACCAGCAGTGGGCACCCTTCAAGCTGCGAAAAGAATGGAGAGAGAGCTTGGAAAGGAGAAAGTAAAAGGGCAACCTCCTCCTCTCCTTAGCAACCGGCTCGCCGGTGGGGTGGCCCAGCTGTGCATAGTAATGGCGACGTCACACAGTGGCGCTAGAACGAGCGCGCGCATATCGGCGGTGGCAGCTACACCGCCGCTCCTGCGCCAGATGTCTCGTTGCAGCCGAGTGAGACGCATAGCTCCAAAGCGGCGCAGTGATTCCGCGCTAAGCGGTTCGGGGAAGCGGCGGTTGGTTGACCAGAAGGCTTTCGCCAAGCACACTTTAGAATTTCCAAAGTGTCTTCTGTATTGAAGCATAGCTTGTTGGGCCAGTTGGTGCATGGTAAGTAGAAAACCACCGAAAAGGACGCGTTCACAAGAAGTACACAGGACAACAACAAACACGAAATTAATTAAGCGATCCAAGAAAGTGTGTGGCAACCTATGGCCCATTCATGAAACTGTACTCTTTTGCCGTGAACCTAACAGAGCTGTCGCTGACGCTTTCAGTTCCTAGCGGCTTGATTTGAAGGCTTCTAAGATTTCCCGTTCTTTCTGCATTTTGCTGCGGCCGCGGCCAACTGGCCCAACAAGCAACGCTTCTTCAATACTATGCTTCCTTTCTGGGCATCTTTTTACAGCCTCCATGAGACCGGGCTGCTTTCTGCGTCAGCACCATCGCCTACCTCTCCTGCAAAGCCCGGTTTTATTCCCACTGCATAAAAAATAATCTTCCACCGCAGGACGTCATTGGTTTGTTTGTTCTTCAGAAGCCTTCCATAGGACACTGGAAACTAATCTGCCGCGTTCTCAAGGCTGAAATGTGGAGACAGATGGGTCATCTGCAGGAACTGCTTGGCCTCATTTGCCTTCAGCATGGGAGTGGACAGTTCGCTACCAGCAAGCTCCGACAACATCGTTATCTTGCCTCTCAACTTAGCGAATTATATTGGTCTTCTGTTCGCAAAAGTGTGCCAAGGAAGGACACCCGAGGCACTGGCACTGCGGTGACGTACCTGCAAGGAGCCGCGGTTCCTCCGGAGATTGATGCCCTGTTGAGGAAAGGCCCTATGTATGTCCTAGAACCTTCCGTCAAAAAGCATGAACTACTGGCTTCACTCCGCTGCATAGCAAGAAAAGCACCCTCCGAAGAAAAAGATGTTTGCCTCGCAGAAAGTGTTCACTCTCTTCAAAAAATTGCACCTAATCTTGCTTCCAGCCAAGCAAAGCTACGTTATGTCAATGATTATTTCAATAGCCACGACCTAAGTTTAACCCTGTCAGATAAATGCGGTTTCGTGGTCATGCCTGACAGCCTTCTAACCAAGAAGGCCCCCAAGGCTATTAACAGGAATTTCGAGCCTGCTTACGCAAAGCCTTCTAAGATAAAAAAGCACGCCCTATAGCTCTTAGAGACTCTTAATCTTAACGGTTTGCTTAAGGAAGTCAACAAGAGAATACTGACGTGCTTATTGTTTTTCGGAACAAAAACGCATAAAACTGGCTGCCCTGTTACGGCCATTGTCACAGACGACAGTTCTTGGCAGAAAATGGTGGGCCAATTTTTGAAGCGATCATTAAACCCCTTGGCACCTGACGACGCCTTTAGCGTTCGGACCTCGATGGACGTCGTGGACTACTTATGCGCTACCAGTGTGAGTGCCTATTCCGCCTTTTCCGTGGACATCGAAGACCTCTTCTATTCAGTTCCCCAAAAAGAGTTGTTAGTTACAGTGCGGGATCTCATCGAAAACCGAGGTGTGGTGGCCTTCCGGAACAGCTCGTGCATATCGGTGAATTCCTTTTTAGAACTTATGACTTGCTACCTTTCTTCCACGGTGGTAGATCATAAAAACAGCAGGTACATACAGAAGCAGGGCGTTCCAATTGGCTTATGTGTAGCTCCTATTTTGTGCCACATATTTTTATCCCATTTTGACAATGTGTTGCATGACTCATTGACGATCGAGTAGTGAAAGTGTTTAGATATGTGGACGATTTCTTAATTTTCTTGAAACTAACTGCCCGTTACAGTGTCGAAGCGGCCGCAAATGACATCTTAACGTTTTTTACCGATACCTGTCCTGACTTAAGTTTTACTCATGAGACGGACTAAGAAAAGACTGCTGCCCTACTCCTCCTCGCTTTAAAAACTTGTGAAGACAGGCATTGCGAACCTTTGCCTCGGTAATGCTCTGCGCAGGTCTTGTACACACAATATGCAGAAGAGTTTCTTAGGGCAGCTTGACCGCTTGAGGGCAGCCGGCTACCCTGAGTACGTCATCGTTTCTATTGCTGAGACCTTAACCAGTAAGTTTAAGTCACAGTACAAAAAAGTTGAAACGCCTAGTGAAGAATCCAGACCTGCTGTAATGCCATACCGGCATAAAGTGTCACATAACGTTAAGAAGGTAGCCATGAAATACGTTGTCAAGGTTGTCTTTTCTGCGCCCACCAAACTGTCGTCGCTTTGTTCACGTATCTCTCAAATTAGCACAAAAAAGAAATGTAATGTCAATCACCAGAGCATGTGCAATAAATGCACAGCCGATGTTGTTTACTCGCTTCCACTGTCCTGTGGCCAGGCCTACATAGGTCAAACGGGTCAATGCGTCAACGACCGTACGAGGCAGCACCGCACTTCGCTGCAGCCAGGCAACACAGCAAATCTGCCACGACATTGCAACCACTGCAAAGACTGCCCCCCTTTGTTCCATAAGAGAGAGAGAGAGAGAGAGGAAACTTTTATTTAAAATGAGGAAGGTTGCTCGAGCAACTTGGGTGGCACCCCTAGTCCAAGGCACCACTGGCTTTCGCTGACTGACGGACTTGCTGAACCGACTTAAGTTGCTGATCCAGGGTCTCGCTGGTCAGGGCCACCTCCCACTGCTCATATGTCGGGTTGGATACAGTTGTGTTTTGGTTTCGTTGTGCATTCCCACGATATGTGGTAGAGCGTAGGCAAGCTCCGCACCAAGGGCATGTATTCTGATATTGAGTGGGGCTAATCTTGTGTAGGATGAACAAGTTAGGGAAAGTGTTGGTCTGAATTTTCCTCCAGTCTATGGCTGCGGAGGAGTCTAGTTTTATGTGAGGGGGTGGGTATTTTCTGCGCTCCAGCCGAATATATTCTAATCTGTCACCATAGGTGCCAGGCATGGGCGTGGGGTAGGGATAAGGATCCGCCCGGTGGGTTAAATCTCGGGCTAGATCGTTGGCTACCTCATTTCCAGCTAGTCCTTCGTGACCAGGTGTCCATGCTAGTCTGTGTGTTTGGCTGAGATTGCCAAGTAGCTGTGTTGCTCTTGAGGGAAGCCTGCCATTAAGAAAGTCTCGGCAGGCTTTTTGGGAGTCTGTTATAACGTGGGAGGACTCTCCTCTTTGGTCTTTATGTTTGATGGCGATAGCTATTGCCAGAGCCTCTGCAGAGGAGGGGTTTTCTGCATAGATAGAAGCTTGGAGAGCCGGTTTTAGTTGGTGGTCAATCGCAGCGACTGAGAACTTTCCCGGCGTGGGGTAGGCCCCAATGTCTACGTAAACGGCTTTACGGTCGTTTTCTAGGTGTTTCTGAAGTGCCTTTGCTCGCCCTTGTCGTCTGCCTTGCTGATGAGCATGATGCATATGACGTGGGATTGGACTAACGGCGATCTTTTCTCGGGTTTGGAGTGGAAGAGAGATTTTACTGCCTCTTGTCTCCAGCCCCGGCCATGTCTCTAATTTAGTCAGGATCGTCCTTCCCGCATTGGTTGTTAGAAGGCGTTCTTTTTGGCTTTCCAATAGGGCTTCTTGGAGCTCGGTAAAAGTGTTGTGCAGACCAAGCGCTAGGAGTCGTTCTGTAGAAGTGGTTATTGGAAGATTGAGGGCAGTTTTGTAAGCCCCTCTTATGATTGTGTCGATAGCTCTGGTTTCCACAGTGCCCAGTTTTTGGTAAGGGAGGCCGTATGTTATCCTGCTCAGAACTAGTGCCTGGACGAGTCTAAGGGTGTCCTCTTCTCTCATACCCTTGCGGTGCCAGGTAATGCGGCGGATCATTCTTGAGATTTGATTAACTGTTGTTTTGATGGTTCTGATCATATGGTCGGATCTGAGGTTACTTTGAAGCCAGAGCCCCAGTATCCGGATCTTGTCCACTTCATTAATCTTGTGTCCTCCCAGGAAAAGCTCAACTTCTCCTGGGAATGTGTAAGGGAGTTTGTGGAGTCTAATGACCTCAGACTTCTCCGGGGCACACTCCAGACCACTTTCCGCAGCAAATTCTTCAACCCTGTGTATGGCTTCTTGTAGGGCTTCTTCTTTTTGGGCTAAGGAGCCGTGTGTGGCCCATAGAGTTATATCATCGGCATAGACCGTGTAGCCTATGTCGGGCTGCGTTTGAAGCTTTCTTGCTAGCTTTAGCATGGCAATATTGAAGAGGAGGGGGGATATTATAGCCCCTTGAGGAGTACCCTTGTTAGGCATGGGGAAGGGATGAGAACGGACTTCACCAATGCCTATGGTGGCGGTTCTGTTGGAGAGGAAAGCCTTGATGTAGTTAAATATCCTCTCTCCACAGTTTAGACCACTCAGCTCCTCTAGGATAGCCTGATGGGAGACGTTGTCAAAGGCTCCTTTTAAATCCAGGGCTAAAAGAAGGTTTTCTTCGTGGGTGGGTATTGTATTAATCACTTCTTCGCTAATCCTTAGGAAGGCATCTTGTGTACAGAGACCTTTTCGGAATCCCACCATAGTGTAGGGGTAAAAGTTGTTATCTTCTATATAGTTCTGGAGTCTGGTGTGTATGATTCTTTCATACAGTTTGCCCAGAAAGGAGGTTAAGGAGATTGGGCGGAGGGACTCTACTGCCGGGGGTTTCCCGGCCTTTGGAATCATAAAGATGTCCGCATGGCGCCACTCAGCTGGAACCTGGCCTTTCTCCCATAATTCCTTGTTAATGTATTCTGTTAGGCCTTTCAGATGGTCGCTGCTGAGGTTTCGAATTATAGCGTTGGTAACCTTGTCTGCGCCCGGTGCTGTGTTCCGCTGAGCTGTTCTTGCTGCAGCATAAACTTCAGATACCGTTATGGAGGCGTCTAAGCTTGGATTTTGTTGTTCTTCATAGGTCAGGGTGCAAGGAGGGGTGTGGTCTCCTATGTACTTGCGATGCATGGCTGTTATGAGGTCTTGGTCTGTGCCTTGAAACTTATGGGCAACTGCTTGTAGAGTTCGGCTGGTAACTGATTTGGCCTTATTCGGGTCGAGCATGCATCTTAAGATGGTCCATGTCTGGGCTGTGCTTAGAGTGCCTTTCAGAGAAGCACAAAACTCAGACCAGTTTTGTCTACATAGTTGTATAGCATATGCTTGCGCTTGCTGTGTAATCTTAGCAATTCGTATTTTTAGTTTTCTATTGAGACGCTGCTTTTTCCAGCGTTTAGTGAGGCCTTTTCGAGCCTCCCATAGATGCAATAGGTGGCGATCTACGTCCGGTGCTTCTACGGTCCGTTGGATGGTTCGAGTGATGCTTGAGTGGGCATCTTTGATTAGTTGAGTCCACTCTTGAATATTTTTAATGCCTCCTTCTGGCGGCGGGCAGTCTCTGAATTTTGTCCAGTCCGTGATGTGTACATTTCCCAGAGCTCTTCTGATTCTTGCAGTTGGTATAGAGAGACTTATGATGTTGTGGTCGCTGCCCAAGGATTCCCCTAGATTAGTCCAGGTTGCGTGATTAATGTTCTTAATGAAGGTGAGGTCTGGGCAGGTATCTCGGCTAATATTGTTCCCTGTTCTGGTAGGAGAGGTAATATCAGTGACGAGCCCTAAACCTAGCATTTCCACGGCTTCAAGTAGATTAGCACCTTTTTGAGAGTCGCTTATGTAGCCCCAGGAGCTGTGTCTTGCATTCATGTCACCCAGAACCACCAAGGGGTTGTCCTGGGCTATTCTGGTGCATTCTGTAAGTATAGGCAGAAAATCTTCCTTCTTGCGGCTTGGAGGGCTGTAGATATTTAGGATAAAGATGCTCTGCTTTCCCCTCTTTTGCGGCAGAACTTCAACTAGAACATGGTTAATATCTATGAAGGGGAGTTGATGTGGGACTGTTGTAACTGATTTGGCCACAAGAGTAGCTACTCTCGGCGAGTCCGTAGGTGCCATTGTATAATATCCACGAAGGGAAGGAGCCACGCGGGTTTCCTGGAGACAGATTATATCCGGGGGTATAGGAGACTTTTGAATGAACATAAGCAAGGAACGGTCCTTATTTCTGAAAGTTCTACAATTCCATTGCCAGATTTCTAAGTGGTTTTGTGCTTGTTTAGGGGAGGGGACCATCTTGACTGCTAGCAACGGATTCACAATCGCTGACGTCAGCCACGCTTGTGTGTCTTCTGTTGACTTTGGCCCGGGGGTTGTCAGTCAGTCCTGCGCGTTTCCTGACTCCCTGCGTGACGACTTGGATTTTAGAATTGAATTCTTCTTGCACAGCGGAAATTTGCTGTTGCATCTGGAGGGATTGTTGTTGCATTTGTTGTTGCAGAGCTTGCATCTGAGCCTGGATTTGGACCATAATTTGTTGGAGAGTTGGTTGTTCAACATTTGTGTCAGGGGGAGGGCATTGAACTGAGGCTTGGGGTGTTGTGTTCTGTGTCTGAGGCCGCAGATTGCTAAGGTCTTCAGTTTCCATACTTGCTGGGGCTGGTAATGCTTGTACTGGGCTAGGTGTTACTGAGCGAGAGCTAAGGAGTTGGTTGACCTTTTCCTCTAACCTTTGTATGCGTTGGTTTTGCTCCGCTATTTTTGCTCTGAGCTGTTTGTTAGTATTTTCTAGCTGTTTGCAATCCTGGCATGTATTAGCATTGTTTTGAGCAGGGGAGACGTTAACCTGAGACCAGCTTACCCTTTTGTCGGGGGAGTCCATTTTCTTTCCTGGTGGAGGCCCTTGGCCCTGGCTGGTCTTGGCCTCCTGCTTCGCCTTGTCTTGCTTGTGTTTTGGGAGGGAAAGGTCGCCTGGCCTTGACTGGGACCGGGAACTAGATCGCCCTCTGGATCTGGATCGGGAGCTGGAGCGGTCGGTATACTCGGCCTCCTCGTCTTCTGATGAGAACCACCTGAAATCTCGCTTAGACTTGTCGATTCGGCTGAGCCTGCCTTGCTGTTTGTTTTTTAGGGGGGAGGTGGGAGGAGTAGAGTTGGTCTTCAGACGCTGTTTGCACTCCTTGGATCCCGTTGGGTGTTTTCCCTCGCAGATAGCACACTTTACTGTGCAGGGATGGTCTTGCTCGGGGTTGTGTTGGCCACAATTCTGGCATACTTTGATGTTGGGGGTCGGGCAGACGTCCGATCTGTGCCCCAGCCTCAGGCACACATGGCATACTTGTTGGGTAGGTCTAAACGGATAGCAGGCCATCTCACCCCCGTAATATATGACATAGCGGGGAATGATCGGGCCGCGAAACGTAATGACCGCTGTTTTGGTCTGGCCCAGCATGCGGGCTTGTAGTACTTCGGCTCCCTGGGTTCGGACACGGAGGTTGGTCAAAAGTTCTTCGGACGGTGTTCCTGGGTCAACTCCGTGAATCACGCCCCGCACGACGTCTTCCAGCGCTGCCACATAAGCATTGACGTGATATTCCTTGCCCCCTAGGACCAGCTTGTTTATGCAGCGGAGAGCCTCAGCCGTGTCGTCGTAGGGAGTACTTGCGATGATTATATTGGAGGCCATGCGAAGTCTCACCAGGAATTTGGTGTGATCGCATTTTTCCCGGTCGTTGCAGGCAGCTACGATGGCTCGGGAAAACTGGAGGGTCGTATATTGTTTGACTTCTAGGCCTTTCTTTGGTCGGATTATTACCTTCAAGTCGGTCTTGGGTAGCGGTGGCAGGCGTCGGCGCCTCGGTGGCGGTTTGCTCGGTGCCACATGGCATTCCGGTTTGGGAGTGGTAATTGGTTTCACAAAGGTTTTCAACAAATGAGCTGGGGGGACATAAGCCGTTCCTGCGATGACGACTGTTTCCCCTCGTGCAAGCTTCTTCTGGTTACGTTTACACATATGGAGATGCCAGTTGGAGTTGGGGTCGTCGGGCGTCCACGAACGCACCCCTTCAGTCACTTGAAGATTGCTGTTGGTGGGGTCTACATCCATTCCCTGATAATTCTGGACGTTCAGGTGGTCAACGGAAGGCGGTTGGAGTCCGCTGGGACCAGCTGTCGCTTGGGTAGACGAAGCCATGGGGTTCGGTCGGCTGCGTTTGGACACACCACGCGCTGGCTAGGGAGCTAGGTAGCTCCTAGGGAAATCCTATGGAGCTCCTAGTTGCGCTAAGCCTAGCGCGTCTCCCGCCGCCTCGAAACTTCACAAGTCCGTAAAAGAGTTCCAAAAACACTCACAGACTTGATTGTCGTCTCGATGGAATCCGGAAGGCTTTATAAAGGTCCTCGAAACAAAATTCGGGAATCCAGGGGAGGACTTTCACAGGATTTCGGCACTTTGTTGCGGAGCCCATGCGAAACGCGTCCGCCCCGCACGGCCCCCTAGCGGTGATCCTCTGTTCCATAAGGTCAGAATCATTGGCCGCGGCAAAACGCAGATAGAACGAGAAATCTTAGAAGCCTTCAAAATCAAGCAGTTAGAAACTGAATGCGTCAGTGACAGCTCTGTTAGGTTCACGGTACAGTTTCATGAGTGGGACATAGGTTGCCACACGCTTTCTTCGATCGCTTAATCTGTTTCGTGTTTGTTCTTAGCGTTTGTGGTTGCTCTCACGCGTGTGCGCTCTGTCCTGATGTTGGCGATTCATGAAGTAAAGAATTTTCAGTTGTATTTCCACCGTTGTCCTGTGTACTTCTCCTTATGAACGCGTCCTTTTCGCTGGTTTTCTACTTACTTGTCTTCTGTATTTTTTGAGAAAAGGAAATGCGCAGTATCTGTCTCCCACAGCTGCGAAACCAATAGAGCGGGGGCTTGGAAAGCAGAGGCTAAAATTTGTAAATTGCTTTTTGAGGAAAGGAAATGGACAGTGTCTGTATTCACACATCTTGGTGGACACCTGAAGCAGAGGGAAGGCGCATAACTGCCCTCTTGGAACAGTGGACACCTCAATCATGCTTCACGCTATATGGCGGTAGTGGCAGATATCGCTGCATGTTTTGGTATTGACAACGTTGTGCCAGAAACGCTGCCACCTGCCATGGTGGCAGGGTTGGTGGGGACTTTATTGTAGATATATAGACAAGCGGGAATTTTTTACCACTCGTGCGGGAGAACATCCCGTTCCTCTCGCTCATAACGGCTCCCACAGCTGTGACAACCTCGCGAAATACTTGCGCATGCTGCGTCTTTGAGAATCATGCATTGGTGCAGCAAGTCGAGCATATATCCATCTATTTCTCCGTCAGCAAAGCTTCCTTCATGACAATCAAGAACTGTAAGTGGAGTGTTTCTTGAGGAAGGAATATGTGTGGAAAATAACAGGTTGTCTAATTGTACATACATGTCTTGCTCGAATTCTTCGCCTCAATCTATCAAAAAGCTGGAAGAACTGATGAGCTGCGCTCAAATTTCACATTAGGATCTAACGCAATCGTCGGCAATTTTTTTAGATGTTGGTATGAATCGACGCATGAGACGTTGTTGCTAATGTTGTAGACTGGAGATTTGTTGGGTTAGCGAATGGTTGGCAGAGATAGAGCCAAGACCCGCTCGGTCTTGCGCGTCTGCCTTTTTTGCAGTTTCACGGCCTCTTGGGACATCCTGTTACTCGGAGGGGCCCTGTAAGACGTCGGGGACCCTCCGAGTGGCCTCCCCCTTTGAGGTCCGTGTTTTCTTTTCGCAGTTTCGGCGGCTTGTGGTCTCTGGCGGCTGGCTGGTTAGGCCTACCAGCTGCCAGCTTGGCCATGGCCGATCGGGTTACTCCAGATTGCCCGCCACCCTCGAGCGGCTCTTCTTCGTGTGCGGCAAATCCTGGATCTACCTCGGACAAGTCTTCGGACCATCACACGGACATCCCTTTGCACGCTGGCGTGCTTCAGGATCCTGCCCTTGCACACCATTCCGGAGGCGCCTCCTGTGCCCCCGTAGAACCTGGAGTCTCCCAGGTCTTGTGGTCGCCTGGTCTCTCGCAGCCAGCAAGGCTTCCGGAGTCGCCTCAACCCGCCCGCTTGGAGTTGGGCACGGACACTGTTGCCATGCGGGCTCACGAACAGCTAATGACAGCGATCTTGGACAAAGACAATAAGATAGGCCCTGCAGCTCGCGCAGTCCTACTGTCTCTGGTTTGCGACCTGTACCACCAAACGGCGCATTTTTGTGGGTGCGCGGTCGCCGAGACCAATTTTTCAAGGACGCTGCAGACCTTATTGGAATCCAGAGAGCGCGAGCTGGACGCCGTTAAAGTACAGCTTGAGGAGATGTCTGCTAGGGTCACCGCGGCTGAGGCGGAACTTCGCGATCTGAGGCAGGAGGCATTGGTCCCCCGGACTTTCGCAGATGCCCTGCGTGGTGCTCCGGTTCCGGTTCAGAGGGACATCGTAATTTCAGCCCTGGACGCGACCCTTGGCCAGCCACAGCCTCCACCTGCTGGGAACACCCGACCGAACCCCCTGCCGCATCAGATGTTTTTAACTTCCGTCGCGGCTTCAGCAGACGTCGGCCGTGAGGTGGCTGCATTGATTAGGGAAAACATCGATCCCGAGGCCGAGGGAATCGGAGCTGCTGCCCTTCGGCCTTCCCCTCGTGCCCTCACGGTTGCCTCCAGTGACCCTGCAGACCTGGACCGTCTCAAGGCCGCCATTACCCGCATCGAAGCCACTAGAACCGCGATTAAGGTCCGTGTCCCGCGACAGAGGAACCCGCACATTCGCCTGGCAGGGGTCGACCCCGAAGTGCGGCCACAGGACCTAGTTACGGCACTCAACCGCCGGAACCATAATCTTCATCTGGACCCATCCTCATGTAAGGTCAGACTTTCATTTCCCCAAAAATCCGGACAGTTCGTCCCCGTCCTCGAGGTGGATCCTCCTGCTTTCGTCCGTTTATGCGAGGCACGTCGCGTGACCCTCGGGTGGACTTCAGTTGAGGTGCGCGAAGACCTGCATGTGCTGCTCTGCACTTATTGCGCTCAATATGGCCACGCTTTGACGGCTTGCACGTTGAAAAATGATCCTTCAAAGGCTTGTTGCACCCGCTGTGCGGGGTCACATGCATTGGCCGCCTGCCCAATTTCCATCCAGGATCCCCAACGGAAGTGCGCCCCTTGCGCGGTCGCCGGTCGCCCGTCCGATCATCCTGCGGGGCATGTCTCTTGTTCACTCTTGCGTGAACGTACGGAGAGAATCCGTTCCCGCACTAATTATGGCTCGTAGCGCTCCTCATGTAACCCCGTGTCCTCCGCCCGACCACGTCAATTTTCTCCAAGTCAATTTGGATCACACCCGTTGTGCGACTGCCCCGATGGTTAAATATATTTTGGACAATAATATCACAATCACCACTGTCGGAGATCCATATATTACTACCCACAACGAATTTGTAAGAATTCCCTCCACTTTTTACAAAATCCTGTCTCCCGAAAATCCTCGGTGTGTCATATTGCTACACAATCCTACCTTTGATATCTTCCCTACTTTAATTTCTCCTGAAGTTGTTCCCATCTTATGTTCGACATCGACTGATCAATTCCTTTTTGTAGCAGTATATGTACCGCCTTGCGCGGATATTACAGTATCTCTGGCTTTGCTCACCACTTGTATCCAGACTTCACCCACTGACAAAATTATCATTTGCGGTGATTTTAATGCAAAAAACATTTTATGGGGTGGCAATACCACTGATGCTAGAGGAACTCATGTTGAAGCTTTTGCGGCTTCTAATGCCTTGGTTCTTCTGAATAATCCGGACTCTTTACCAACTTATGAAACTCCATATGCTTCCAGTTGGATTGACATTAGTCTCGCTTCACCTAGTTTGCTTGCAAAGGGCTACTCCTGGGAAGTCATTCCTGATTTATCTCTTTCCGAACACAGATTTATTACATACTCTTTTCTGTCCCAACCGTTGTCGCCGTTCAAGCGGCTCACCAGAGCCAGCTCCAGCCGCTTAATTGCCCAGTTAACTTCGTTGCCTTGGTTCAAATCTTTTTACAATTATCAGTTTCATTCGGCGTGTGCTCTTGATCATGTCCTCTCAAAATTTAACGCCACCTTTATGTCACTTTACAAGAAAAACTTGCGTTTTGTTAAACCTCATTTTCCCGAGGGTTCCATTTGGTGGACGGCTGATTTGAGCATGGAGAGGTCCCGTGTGCGCGCTCTTCGTCGCCGTTTTCAACGCCTTTCAGACCCACAGCTGAGAATTTTTCGCCATTCAATTTATTATAAAGCTCTTGCTAAGTATCGCTCTAACATCAGAACCACACATGATAGCTATATAAAAGAGATATGCTCCACAGCTACACGTAAATATCTCTTTGGTAAGCCATATAAACATGCTTTTGGCAAGCTTAGGTGCCCTTCCATTATCCCTCCTCTACGGTACGCTGATGGCACATATACTGAAACGCTTCCTGACGCTATACAGTTGCTCGTTCGTACTCACGTCGCTACAGATGATTCTTCCCGTGATCTCCCTTTTCATACTCATGTTCGGGACATTACTGCGCAGCCTTACAATAACTCAGTCCAATATTTACCGTTCACTGCTGCGGAGATCGAAGCTGTCATCAATTCATTAGATTTGTCGTCTTCTCCAGGGCCTGATCTTATCTCTCCCCGTTTTGTTGTCGCCTTGTTTAACGCTCATCCCTTGTTTTTCGTCTCCCTCTTTAATTCTGCCTTGCACTTGGGTTACTTTCCGCAGACATGGAGAACTGGCAGAATTACTTTCATTCCCAAACCGAACAGACCAAAGCACCTTCCAAATTCTTACCGACCGATCTGTATTAATTCGTCTTTCGGTAAGGTGCTCGAGCGTTTAATATATGGTCGGCTGTATTACTTCCTTCGCCAAAATAAATTACTTCATAGAAATCAGTATGGTTTCACGCATGGTCGCAGTTCTGTTCAGGCTCTATATCATTCGCGGGAGTTCTTACATAGTTATAAACTACAAAAAATTCCTGTGGTTCTAATTTCTCTGGATTTCAGAGGAGCATTTGATAGTGTTTGGCACCCTCTGGTTTTACATTTTTTACGAAAGCATCGTTGCCCTCGAAATCTATATTTCCTTCTGGAGTCTTTCCTTCATAACCGCCATTTGACCTATCAATCTCCTTCTTGTACTCTTTCTGTGCCTTCTTCCCTCGGCAGTCCGCAGGGTTCACCACGTTCGCCACTGCTTTGGAACATTTTGCTATATGATCTCCTTAACCTTCCTGTGCCTTCACCTATCCACATTGAGGCATATGCAGATGACACTATTGTACTCATCCCTGGCAAAACTAGCCGCGAGTTGTCAACGCTGGGCTCAAATGCTTTAACTTTAATCCAAAACTGGTGTGCCACGTCCCGCGTTCAGTTAAACCCAGAAAAGTGTTCTTATGTTTTGTTTTTTAATGGAGCTTTGGCGTTACATAAGCGTAAGCCGACTATTCGACTAGACACTTACAGTCTCAAGTGTGAACCGAGTATTAAATTATTAGGTGTTGTCTTTGACTCTTACTTAAGCTTTACTCCCCATGTTAATTATTTGCAAACGAAAATTCTTGCATCTACCACCAAGCTCCTTAATTGGTTCCATTTCCAGTTTCGTGTTTCTCCTTCTCATATGCGCCACATTTATCATCAGGTTATTCTCCCTACAATTACCTATGCAGCCCCAGCTTGGTGGTTTCATTGCCCCCTTTCTCGGCTAAGAGATCGTGTTTTATCGCTTCAACGAATTCCCCTTCTGGCTCTTAGTGGTGCCTATCATACTACGCGAACCGCTGCTCTTCATGTTCTTGCGAACGTTCTTCCTCTGCCTATCTATCTGGACCAGTTATGCGCAGAGTTTATGCTTTTCACGTTACGTCAATCCGTAGTGTACGGCAATACTTTTTATGATCCCTCTCACATTCAACCTTTATTTGATCCCTGGTCAGACCATCCCTCATTAAAATTTAAATTTTCTTTTGTTCAACTTAGTTCTCAAGAAGCTGTATTCTTTTCTTGTCAACGTGCCCTGCATATTTACACTGATAGGTCTTTCACTCCTCGCTTAGCTGGTGCAGCATTTGTTGTTCTTAGCTCAACACAAAATATTGTCCATGTACACCATCTATCTTTAGAACCACCCTCTAGCGCCTATGCCGCTGAGCTTGTAGCCTTTCATTCTGCTGTTGTTTATGCTATTCACAACCCTCCCTCTACGCCTGTTCATTTTTACACTCATTCTCTCTCTCTGCTTTCTGCGCTGTCTTCAGTTACTTCTTACAATCCGACTATTATTGCAATTAAGAAAGATCTCTATCGTTTGTCTTCTTTAGCCCCATTTCTTTTATTTCATATCCGGGGTCATTCTGGAATCTTTGGAAACGAGTTAGCCGACCAAGCTGCTGGTAGTGCCAGCCAGTTTGGAAGTTTATATATTTCTACCCTTTCACGCCGTTGCGTTCGTTCCCGTTTGCATCATTCTTCACTTCTTTTATGGAGCATTTGTTGGCGCGAGAATAATGGTGGCACTGAACTATTCAACTGGATCCCTGATACACTTAACATTCCCCTTATTCGCCTACCCAGGAATTCTCTAAGAACGTTACTTACTGGGCATGGTAGATTTCCGTTCTATTTTAAAAGATTTGGCCTTTCTCCGTCTTCAACTGGTCCTGTGGATTGTTATGTGAAAATATCCGTCATTACTTCCGGGACGGTTCCGTTACTGCTTCTTTAGTTTCTCGTTTAAAATCTCTTTGCTCATCGGACATCACACCATCTGTTTACCCCTCCGTTCTCCGAAACCCTGCTGCTTGTGCTCTTCTCCTTCAAATGGTTCACCTCATAAGTAGTACAATTCCAAATTATTCACGCTGATTTCTCTCTTTCCTCTAATCTCTCTTCCCCAAGCTTTGCACAGCGGAGCGCCCCGTGCTCCTTTATTGAGCATAGGTGGCTTTGTCGTGGCGTGACTGTGACTGTGACTTCGTCCTTGACTGTGTGACTGCGACTCTGTTTTGACTGCGTTACTGTGACTGTGTCCTTGACTGAGTGACTGTGACTTCGGTTTTTTTTTCTTTTGTCTTGATTATGTTTTTATTTTTCTGATTTTTATTTTGTGGCCGGCGCTCAGTGCTTTCTTTGACTGTTACGGTGACAATGACTTTGCAGTGACTTGGGTTTTCTTTTTTTATTATTATTATTTATTTCGCGGACTGCACGCTGTGCTTTGGCTATCTGCCTGCGTCTAACTTATTATGACGAGACTTTTGTTTTCTTTTCTATTGAGTTTTTTTTAATGCTCTGTTTTTCGCTTAATTTTTTTTTTCTCCTTTGGAACATATAGTTATTTTTCATTTATTTTGAATTGGCGTTAAGCCTGGCAAAGCATTGCTGGTGCAGGCATCCTCTCTCTTTCTTTTATGTTTTTTTTACCTCTTTTTGGAGAGGACCAATAAAAGGGTAAAAGGGGTCCAGGTTCTTTGATGTTTGATGGATGCACTTGACTCGAGGTTGCTCGTTGCCAGCGGGAGCAAGCTTTTATGAATTCTGCTTGCAGGGCGGGGCCCACAATCCACCTGCCAATCGGTCACGATGAGGTATGATCGGCCGGTAGCATTCCCGTACTGTATGGTCAGGGCTATCGCAGATGTAACAAGTGAAAGCGGGCTAGTTGGTGGTTGACAATGGAGTGCATATTGCAACCGCGCAAAATGATCCTTCAAAGCTTATTAAAAGGGGAATAGCGAAAAATTACCTGCGCGCTGCTCTTGATAAGTCTTGCCCGCATGAAATGCAGGATAACGTGCGATTTCAGTTACAACGTCTGAGTAGTGCTGGTTTTCCTCGAGGAATCGAGGAATGGCCACCTCGGTGATAGAAGCCCTTGCCAACGAAGCTCGTTGCCCACCGAAGCACAGCCCAAGTGAAGAACCGCAACGCCAGAGGCCCGTGGCAATGCCATACTTCCACCAGATCTCCCATCGCCTCAAAAAAGTGGCCATGAAATGTGATGTCCCGGTGGTCTTCCAGGCGCCCAAAAAGCTTTCAGGCATGTGCATTATGGTGCAAGGAAAGGGAAAAAAGAACGAGTGCCGCACTAAGCACGTAGACAGGTTCGTTCCCTGGAAAAGGGGGGTGGTGTACAAAATACCCCTTACATGTGGGAATTGCTACATAGGGCAAACTGGACGTTGCCTGAATGTCAGACTTCAGGAGCATCGCGCCGCTGTTGAATAATTGGCGGGGGCAGGGGAACTGGCAAAACATTGTCGCAATTGTAGTAATTGCACGCCCAGGTTCCGCGACACAATTGTCTAAAAAAAATTGACGACCCAGCTTAGCAGGGAAATCTTCGAAGCCTACTGCATAAAAAAAGAAAATGACCGTTGCATCAGCTCCACTTCAGTATCTTTATCTAATAAAGAGTTAAACTATCTACATGCTAACTTGTGCCACGCGCGCCCACGTGCCTGTGGTATTTGATGGTTTCGGCTATTTATCAGGTGTGATTACGGTTCCTGTATAAATGTGGTTTTCCTGTAGTTCCGCGTCTTCTTCTGTGCTTTCCTCTCTTCGTCTTGCGTCGTTTTGCGCGGTTGCAATATGCACTCCGCTATCGCAGAGTTGGTAGCATTCCCGTGCAGTATTGCCAGGGCTATTCCAGACACTTATGGCTCTAATATAGCGCAGTTCTTTATGAAAAGCCTGAAAAATTCTTGGTAGTTGGGTCCTACTACGGTAGCTACCGCTGCGTTCGCTTGTGATGAGGGATTTCGGCCTCCCTCCAAGTAGACTGCCTTAGCGCTCCTCCATGTCATTCGCCTTATGTAATTTACTCTGGCTCCTCTTTAGCTATTTAGCTATCATTAGAGTGGGTGGACATGTTCTTGGGCATTGAAGCTACCTGTATGCGAGCTCTATTTTCCCAAGGGAATGTCGGTTGTAGACTGGACTATATGTAAGTCGGCCGGGTATCCGACTCATCGTACGATTTCGCTGCCCGTTTCTGTTGTGAGCAGTATAGAACAGCCTCCTGAATTTCTAAACCTCAGTTTTGGTGCAGCAACTGTATGTACTGAAATTAGAGGAACCGCAAATTCGCGAAGATGAAAGACCAAGCAGGCGCAATGCGAGAAGCTGGCGGCAAGTGCTGCAGTGCGTGACCGAGAGGGAGGGAGACGGACCCGCGCCGCTCAAAGTAAAGAATTCCGTCGCCTGCTAGATACATAGGCTTCTTTTAGTGAGGAATTTGTTAGTGTTCTCCATTCCGTGAATGAAAAACTGCATGTACATTTGGTGCATAGATTCGCTTGCTACAAATCTCCGGAGACATTTGGTGACAGCATTTTTCAGCCTCAGCGACGGGAGCTCCATGACGGCTGGGACCAGGCAAAGAATTCTGGGACCGAAATCTTAGTTCTCCCCAGTACGAGGCTTTTATATCTTGCATTAAAGTGAGCCTTTATGCTCCGGACATATACCCGCGGACGCCCCGCGGAATAAGTATTCCAAGATAAAAGTGGCCCGAGCTGTGCTTGGGTTAGGCAGCTGATCGTCAATACTTAGATAAACGCAACTACATTGGGCAGCAGAAAAAGGCACTGTTAAAATAACTCTAGCCTACTTAGAACTGTCGGATGATTGGTCCAATGTATTGGATATTAGCTATTAAGCCAGTACTCATACACCAAAGCATTCATCTACACCAAACCCGGTTGTCCTATACATTGGATAGTTGGTGGTGTCATCTGTGCACCTTTAAATTCTTCAATTTCCTGCCAATGCACTTTAGTAATTGCAGCGTTCGTTGGCATGGCATTCTACGCCACCAGGACGAAGAAGTAAGCATTGTTTCTGCCATTTTATCTTTTTCAGAGCTCTTAATTTGATTTCGCGTGTTCATATGTTGGACGGTGGGACTCAACCCGGTTATTTTGACCGCGCTTTCGAGATGGCTCTGGCAGTAACAGTAAACGAATACTGGTGGTATTTAAACAACTTCGGATGAAATCACGTATTTTTTCTCAAAGAGAAATCCTCGCGTTTCTGGTGACGCTTCCGAAGCGGTTTTGCAAGAATTGTATCGGACATCAGACATTGACCTATCGGATAGCGACGACGGCACTATTCTCGATCCAAACTTCAGTGTGCCACTTGAGGACAAAAACACGGAAGAAACCAGCAACCTAATTTGAGTATGGCAAACTCAATGGTGATCGCCAAATTTAGGTGGGCCACACTCAAGATTTGGCCAAGGCTCCCTCAATATTTCACTTCGCCCGAATCTCCAAATTCAGCTGGACCATCCCCGAAATTAAGCCCACCGGACACCCGAATTTCACTTCGACCGAATCTAACAAAAGTTGTTGTCCAAGCTAAATGAGTATGGCCTACTCAGTGGTGACCTCTAAATTTAGTTGGACCAACCCCGAAATTAGTTATAGACCCAATATGACATAAACTGGTGTCTCACCTAATTTGAGTACGGCCAACTCAATGGTAACTTCTAAGTACTCTTTCGTCAGTTTCACACCTATATCTAAAATAATTAGTGGCATTCCCACTGGTTCGAAAAGTACGGCTAGAGTCCTGGTGTCCAATATATTGGACATCATGATGAGCTGAAACTGTCATTGCCGTTAAATATCTCTCACTCTTCACCTTTGTATTCCTGCGGCCCGATTCTGAAAACGTAAAAAATTATATGAATTAAATGCGTCTCGGGACTCGGGAGGCTAGAGAAAAAAATACCCCATCCCATCTAATGAGATGAAAGTGCACAAGGACCTGCTGAAATTGAGCTGCATAAACCTCTAGTAATATTACGAAAACTCCTAGTTTTTCGGAGCAATAGCGCAAACAGGACAAGGGACCAAGAACGAGTAGACACATCTCTAACAAATTGTTGGAAGTTAGCGCTGTGTGTGTCTACTCGTTCTTGGTCCCTTGTCCTGTTTGCGCTCCTGCTCCGAAGTATGAACCAACAAGCCCGAATTTCAACGTTGTTAAAGCATATCCTCTAGTTTCTAGATTTTAACTAGTTCACGGGCTCCAACTGACAAATGGGAATTAGGCCTTTAGCGTTGCCGAAAGCGCAGTGGCAACTTATGCGCAGTAAGCAAATAAAAAAGGAATAGGAAGAAATTAGTTCTCAGCTTTACTTCGACTATTTGCATGGTGTGGCCGACATTTGCGGACACGTGAGGAAAAACTTCTGAGTTTCTGCTGTTCAGACCTTTCGCGCATTTGTATGGTCGAAATGACTCCCCATTTTTTAAGATATTCTTTTGGAGCAGACGACGAAATAGGCACAGGTGCGGGATTCGTTAGGGCTGCGCTTGCGGACAGTGAACTATTCATCATGGTGTCCTGTGTTCATCCACTTGACACCGCGTTTAACGCTAAGGTATGCAAGGTTTCTCTAAACACGTAAACATTTTTTACTTTTGCAGGAAATCGCAAGTATAACTAACAAGCTGCTAACTCAATCTGTGGCTATTAGTACGTCTGTTGGGGTGGCAAAATTAAGAAATTTCAACGCAACAGGCAAGAGAGATTGCAAAGTTGTGCAACTTTCCAAGATCAAGAGGGTAAGAACTTGTAAATACAGGAAGTATGGTGTGCGGATAATGTCAAGCATTCGAAAGAGTGAGCAGTGCGTTGATGATTAGAATGTATAATATACAGAAGAATGGCCATATGAAACAGAACACTAATTATAATATAGTAACGGTTGCAATATAGCATTATAGTCACTTTTAGCAGTATTGTAATATAGTACGTGACCGCTGATATAAGACAAAGCTGGCTTCAGTATTTTATCATTACCTTGCCCGGCCGGGAGCTTTGGCTGCGGACTTTTTCGAGGCTAAATTGCGAAGCCAGAGGTCATACTCTGAAACACGCGGGAAGTGTGGTTGATAGTTTACGAGGGTTTAACATTACGAGGGTTTTAAAAGGGACTCAGGCTGAGGGACGCCGTAATGAAAGGCTCCAGAAATTGAGACCACCTGGGGCTGCTTAACGTGCACTGACATCGCGCAGAACTCGGGCCTGTTGAATTTCGCCTTCCTCGAAATTCCGACGCCGCTGCCGGGATCGAACCTGGGAATGGTCATGATAGGAGGAGAGCTTTCGCTGTGCAGAGACCTGACGTGTGTTGCAGGTTCACGTGCTCACGACTCGATCATTCGAACCCACGACTCTTGATGGCATCGAGGAATACAGCCGGCCTACCCCAAAAGTGTTTTGCAGCTGATTGCAGTAGCATACAAAAAGAAATTCTGTCTGACAACCCTCCTTTGAAGCACTCAATAGATACTTCAAATTACAAAGAAATGACGCCAGAAAAGACGAAAAATGCATGTATGTTTAGTATCTCCCCAAATCGTTTGAAATTGTCAACGTTTGTTAACGTGCGTTACTGTATGCACAAGTATTTCTCTCTGTGCCTGATGTTAAGCGCTGTGCAAGAGAGCGTTAAATGAAAAAGCCACAGTTCCAAAGCGGCAGAACAGCACGCACACATTCGGGACTGCGAACAAGGCTTATTCATTTTAGGCTTCCAGCCTCTCTTTTCATCCATTGTCAAGCACGAAAACAAAATGCTATTTCACGCGTTTGATAGCGTGACTGAGATGGTTACCTCAAGAGAGCTTGCTACTTCAAAACGATGAAAATCACAGTCTAAAACCGGATAACAACCGCCAAAGGAGTCAGGTTAATATCCAGCAGTACAGTCTGAAGGAAAACTTCGAATTACAGGAATTTCAAGTTTTGGATTTGTTCTTGCGGGAGGTGCGAGGTTCGATCCCCAGTGCTGCCGGGTGCCCACCGGTGATACAATGGGTACAAGCTTTACCCTTGTCTGGTGCTCGACTTATTTATGGTTAAATGTTTCCGAAATCCGCCTTTGACCCCACATTTAGTAGAAGCAAATACCATGTGCCATGCCGCTCTTTGGCCAGAGATGCCATTGCGCCATAAAAATCCACCAGCATTCTGCTTGGGGGACTGAGGACGATGGTACTATCTTCATTATTGAGCACCATTATTGAGCACCTCTCTCCGACGTGTGAAATACTTCTAGGGCAGGTTATTAAGAACATAATGAGGACAGCAGAAAAAACAAAGCTACGCCACGTCACATGCATTGGAGAGCTGGGCATAGCTGTCTAATCTGATGGCGCACACCATTTCCGAGAAGGAAGCTGTTTTTGTTCCTCGCTACGAAATGCTATCCCTGCCTAGGTGCGGCTCTACACGTAACGGTGGCGTTGCTGCTCTGGTAGAAGCTGGACATGGCTATTGCTGTTTCAATCTCAAAAAGCGCAGTAGCGGAACACCCTTTCATTAGCTTCTGTGGCCTCATATTGAATGTGATTAGAACTACAGCGACTTATATGTGATTAGAACTACCCTTAGAACTACAGCAAAATTTTGTTGCGTAAATTGCCAATGCGATTATTCATTTTTGTGGAGCAAGTTCTGATCTCGTAAGAAACTGCAAACAATACCATTGTTGTCTGTGGCAATTCCTTGCCTCCATTAAGAATAAGCTGAAGGCATATTTGTTGGAATGCTGATGTTTTATTCCCTTTTTATGGATGTTACTTTCGTTATTGTGCATCTAAAACTGATTTTGTGCTGAAGCATTGATTTTAATATTTTCTATATTTTGTAATTATCCGCGAAGTATGATTTACTTATTTCTTGTATTGTTGATCTATCTAGGGTCCCCGTACAGTCTTTGACTATGGGACCCTCATCTGCACACTTATGATCTTTTGTATGTATTTTGGGGCTCATGCAAATCACCCTGTATGTAAACCCTTGACGTCAGTGTTATGAAACCGCAGTTGTTTGTCAGCTTTGTCCCCGATCCTTGCATACTGCCGCCAGGTGTCCCCGGGCGGCGCCTACGGGACGAAAAAATTATAGACTCGCGTCCTCTCGCAGCTGGGACTCTGCTTCTCTGCTTGCGGCCTGGGCCTAGCTCTTTTCATTCCGGTTCTATTTGTGACATTTGTGGTAGAGGTGCTGGGTGAATCGCCCTGGAATAAGTCGCACACCCCTCCTAACACCGATAACCCCAGACCTCTTCCTGTCAACACGCCAATGCATCGGGTCAGTCGCCGAAATCTGGGACTGTCCCCTGAGCATGGGCTATCGGAGACTACCTCGGCGCCTGGCCGGCTGCCTCCTAAGCTCAGGCCATTTGACTCTACCTCGGCGCCTGCTCCTCGACCAGTCATGCAAGGCGCCGCGTACTACACCGTCCAGAACCCACGGCTTCCACAGTCCTTTCACGGACTCAGCTTGAGGACGTGGAAGATTGGCTCCTCCAGTTTGATCGTGTCGCCTCATTTAACCAATGGGATGACGCCAAGTTGAGGAACGTTGTCTTCAGCTTGGAGGACGGTGCTCGCACGTGCCACAAAATCATGAGGACAACTCTTTATCATGGCATTAGTTCCGACGTGAACTGCTCGCCGCGTACGTCAGCGCTGATCGTCGGGAACGAGCTGAACGCGCCCTGCAGTCCCGCATGCAAATGCATGACACGTCTCTTCCGACGCACTGACCCAGCCATATCAGAAGCCAAAAAGCGGCGCCATCTAATGCGTGGCGTTCAAGAACAGCTTTTCGCCGGCCTCGTGCGCAGCCCCCCAAGCAATGTTGCAGAGTTTCTAGCAGAGGCTGTCACGATGGAGCAGGCTCTCCGGCAGCGTTCCACCGCGTACGATCGGCCAGTCCTTGATGCTTCTGTTACGGAATCTCTCCCGGTATTCAACAGCAATACCGACTTCCTCCGTAGCATAATCCGCGCTCTCGTCCTTGAAGAGCTAGAGAAGATCTGTGGTACGTCGCAGCCAACGGCAAGCTCTCTTATGGGCGTTATTCGCGAAGAGGTGCAGCAAGGTATCAGGCCTCCGTTACCACGCGGCGAACCACAGCCCATCTAGACCTACTAATACCGCCCGACGTACGCTGAAGCTCTGCGACGCCCTGCCCCAAATCCAGCGGCATTTCCACAGCCCATCCAGACAGACTACTGCCGCCCGACATATGCTGACGCTCTACGACGCCCTGCCCCAAATCCAGCGGCATTTGTTCAAACCCCTCACGACGTACCGCTACCCTCCGTGCAGCCAGTGCAGCACATCCCGAGTCATCGACGATTCCTGCGCAGATCGGCCGTCTGGCGTGGCCCTGAGCGACGGCGTTTGTGTTTCCTTTGTGGGGAGCCCAGTCACCTGTTCCGCCGGTGCCCATATCGTGAGCTTGGCCTGCAGGGTTTTTCCTCTGCGCGCCGTCAGTCCCGATCACCGTCACCTCGCCGATCACCGTTTTCACGGAATCCGCAGACCTCGCGAGCGACGGCGAACCGCTCGCCCAGCCTTCACCGGGAAAACTGAAGACAGCGACCTCCGGGGGCGTGCTGGCTATCGACGCTGTAAAGACGCCCTGACGACGTCGACGACATGGGGTGAAGTAAAGGACCGATTTTCACTGGACGTACCCGTGCTTGTCGACGGTCACGGCATTAGAGCGTTGCTGGACACAGGAGTGGAGGTTTCAGTTATTAGTGGCAAATATTGGCAACGCTTCTGAATAAAGTTGCGACTCCCTGCTCTGGCGTGCAGATCCGGACGGCGCGGGGTCATATATATACTCCGCTTAGGCAGTGCACGGCTAGGGTCCAGATCACTGACTCGACGTTCATATTGAGCAGCGTGGTGCTCCGCGACTGTCCTCGTGACCCGATGTTTTTTGGGGCGTAGACATTCTCCGTGAGAATGGTGCCATTATCGACCTGCAGAACAGAAGCGCTACGTTTTCTACAGCGAAAGCAGACGACAATTCGAATGCGAATGCGATGATGGGCTACGTCATGGACCTGCGGTCGCCGAGGGCAACCTTTCCTTGCTATTGACACACGGCATTTGCTCGGCCCGAAGCCTTGTGTCCACCTCCATAACGATCGGTCGGAGCTCCTGATTACTAATTTTACGATCGAACCTCGTCGCCTTTGCCGAGCTACTGCCGTCGCGTGGGCCGGCCAATTGGCAGATGGTACTGAGTGCTTTGCGTCCGAGGCCATTGTACATCGGGACACGTCCCTGGATCGCATCAACATTAGCTACGGGCTATCAGCGACTCAACAGCGCGACCTCCGCACCCTACTGCTCCAATACAAAACCTGCTTCGCATCCTCCTCGAAAGTGCGGCAAACGGCGGTCACGAAGCATCGAATCATCACTTCCCATGGTGCTCGCCCCATACGACAGCAGGCGTACCGCATTTCCTCGAAGGAACGCGACGCCATCCAAACGCAGGTGAAGAAGATGCTTACAGACGGCATTATTCAGTTTTCTAAGAGCCCGTGGTCGTAGCCTGTTGTTCTGGTAAAGAAGGATGAAACATTGCGCTTTTGCGTTGATTACCGTAAGCTGAACGCCATAACGAAAAGGACGTCTACCCGCTGCCTCGCATTGACGACTCACTCGACAGACTTCGCCGCGCCAATTATTTTTCGTCGATCGACGTAAAGAGCGGACATTGGCAGATTGGCAGATTGGCGGTCGCAATTTCAAAGTCGTCACAGAACACCATTCCTTTTGCTGGCTGACCGATCTACGGGACCCATCAGGCCGCCTAGCACGCTGGAGCCTTCGCCTTCAGGAATTTGATTATACAATTATCTATAACTCCGGACGTAAACACGAAGATGCCCTCACGCTCTCGCGCGCACCCATCGAGGAAGCTGATGACAGCACAAAGGATGACAATCGTTTCCTAGGCGTGATCAGCAGTTGAGACTTGGTGGCAAGGCAGAGTGCTTACGCTGACCTGCGGTCTGTTATGGATCACCTATAGAGGGCCATGCTTCCAACGTACTTCGACCCTTTTCCCGCCTCTTGTCCTCTTTTTGCTTTCGCAATGAGGTACTGTACAAGAAAAACTCACGTAACGGTGACCGGACCTACCTCCTAGTCGTTCCATCAGACCTCCGCGACATCCTTTCCGCGTGTCATGATGAGCCCATTTCTGACCGGTTGGGTTTTCCACGCATGCTCGCTCGAGTGCGTCAGGCCTATTATTGGCTTAACCTTGCAGCGACCATCCACCGCTACGTCAGAGGTTGCCCTTAGTGCCAGCGTCGTAAGTCGCCACCGCTAAAGCCTGCAGGTTTGCTCCTTCCAATTGAACCACCTCGCACACCTTTTAACCAAGTCGGCATGGATCTTCTGGGCTCATTCCCTGTATCATCGCCTGGCAATAACAGGATTATAGTTGCTACTGCTTATTTGACGCGCTATGCGGAAACCAAAGCAGTGCCGCGCACTACATCCTCTGAAATCGCGCATTTCTTCATACACCACATCGTTTTACGACACGGCGCCCCGTCCTCTGTAATCACCGATAGAGGCACTGCGTTTACAGCGCAGCTCATGTACGAGGTGTTCCAGCTGAGTCGCACGACCCTCCGCAAGACTACTGCATACCACCCGCAGTCAAACAGGCTCAGGGAGCGCCTCAACAAAACCTTAGCGGACATGCTAGCAATGTACGTCGACGTACACCACAAGACCTGAGACGAGATCTACACGTGACGTTTGCCTATAACACGGCGATTCAGGAAACGACTCGCTTTACGCCGTTTTGCCTCGTCTACGGGCGTGACGTACAAACAATGCTCGACGCCATGCTTCCGTGCGCCCCTGACGACCAGGCGCTCCCGTCAGACGCCGAGAGTTCACCGGGCATGCAGAGGAAGCCCGGCAACTGGCCCGTATGCACATTCGATGGCAGCAGGCCACACATGCACAACGCTACAACCAACGACATCGACACGTAGAGTACCACCCCGACGACAAAGTGTGGGTATGGACCCCAGTACGTCGCCCAGGCCTGTCGAAGAAGCTCATTAGCCGCTACTTTGGACCGTACACAGTGCTGTGCCACATCACGGATGTGACTTATGAAGTCTTCCCCGATGGCAATCTTCCGAGTTCGCGCCGTCGACCTCAGCCTGAGGTCGTGCACGTACTGCGCATGGAGCCTTGCTTCACGCAGTAACGGGCGTTGCCTCTTCCGTGTTTTTTTTTATTGCGAAAGCAATACTACTTTAACTTTCAAGCCTTTGCGGTGCGACGGCGGTGCACATGAAATGACCTTTCGCAGGACCTCTGTGTGACGTCACGCCGAAGAGCTGGGCGACCATCTCGCGCCGTCCGTGTGCGACGGCGGTGCACATGAACGGCGGCCTAACTCCCGCTCTCTCCGCCAGGCGCGCCACAGGTGTTGTGACGTTATACAGCTGTATAAAGCGGCGACCGACTCGCGCCGTCCGTGAGAGACGGCGGTGCGCATGACTACGATGCCGCCTACTGCTAAGGCAGCTCGCCGTAATGAGCGGATGAAACAACGGCGAGCTATGGAGACAAACGAAGAGCGTGAACAAAGACGTGCTAAACAACGTGCCCAGTATGCAGCTGGACTGGATTGGACTGGACTGGACTTGACTGGATTGGACTGGATTGGATTGGATTAGATTAGATTAGATTAGATTAGATTGGATTGGATTGGATTGTACAACCGATGCATCACCACAAGTCTAACCACAAGCACCACCACCAGCTACACTACCAGCTGAACCATGGCGTAGGTACGGATATTGCTTTCGCAATTACCGGGTTTAACCAAGCTAAGCCACAGCGAATTTTTTATTTTTGCGTGCAGCTGTTGAGCGGCACGTGGACGTTTCTTCACTTGCTTACTTCCTCCCGTTCACTCAAAGTGCGCCCATGTTCTTGAATTTTTTTTTGTGGAGAGGGGAAAAATGCTGCCAGGTGTCTCCGGGCGGCGCCTAGAGGACGAGGAAGTGAGAGACTCGCGTGCTCTCGCAGGTGGGACTCTGATTCTCTGCTTGCGGCCTGTGCCTAGCCCTTTTGATTCCGGTTCTCTTTGTGACAATATCATGTTAATTCTGCTTAATCACCATCCATCGGGGACTCACTACCTCTCTTAATGTCTGCTTCGGTTTTGCTCCTAGCATCTTCAGTAAGATAATAATACCATCTGGTCCTGTCGACGTACTACTAGCAACATCCTTCTCTACCCTTTCGCGCTCTTTGTCCAGTCGAAACAATTGAAGTGACAGGTCTCTCCTGCTTCCTTCTTCCTCCCTCAGCTTGATGTATCTCCAGCAATCGGTTTGGTTTATTGGTTTATTGGAGTTTAACATCCCAAAGCAACTCAGGCTATGAGGGACGCCGTGGTGAAGGGCTCCGGAAACTTTGACCACCTGGGGTTCTTTAACGGGCAGTGACAACGCACAGTACCCGGACCTCCAGAATTTCGCCTTCATCGAAATTCGGCCGCCGTGGCCGGGATCGAACCCGCGTCTTTCGGGTCAGCAGCGCCGTAACCACTGAGCCACCGCGGCGGGGCCTCTAGTAATCGAGTTAATTTTGTGTATGTTCATTCTGTTATTACCCTCAGAAATTACTTTCACCATTTGTTTCGCTGCTGCCGCCAGTTGCTCTTCTGAGTAAAACATCCCGTCTGATTGGTCATATCGCCTCGGTCCTACATTAGTTTCTATTCTGGAAATCAGCCTGATACGTTTGGGTCTTGACCTAGATGTGGGCAGCCATGTTCATCTGTGTTCATTACCACTAGCCTGTTGTACATTCTACTTGACATGAGTACATAATCATCGTCGAGTGCAGATTGCGTGCCTCCCATGTTTGAAGTCCCTCACACTTGTCGAAACTGTTACATGCAACTAATTCATGCCTGTCACAAACATCCAGCAGCATGCTTCCTTTCGATTCTATGTACCCATCCAGGCATATATGAGCATTACCTGAACACGACCTACCTTTACGGTGGACGTTAAATTTGGTTTCACATATATTTATCTGCATTTCTGCTACACCTTGAAAACCGAGCCTCGAACCGTAACCGCATTTGGTCGAAGGACGCTACATCGTCCACCATTTTTTCGTCTGCGGAAGTTCTAATGCGCAAATAAATTTCATCTCGTCGTGATTCTGCCCCTGCACTGAATAATTTTCACGAGCACGCGGCTCAGGCTTGCGTGCAGCGTTTTGCTGTCTTTAACGACCGCCGTGAAACGCATGTCGTGTTGAACGCAGCATGGGGACTCAGAGATGCCCGGGCTGCGTGTGACGACAGAAGTAGGTGGAGAAGCAGCGATAGGAAGAGGAAGCCAATCAAACACAAAGAGCTAATAGATGTCTAAAAAGTGTCATGGAAAGAAAATGTCGTCATTCTCTGTGAAACGTTTTCATCGATGGGAGCCCTCATACCACTCCTGGAATGCAAGGAACATTTATGGCTGTAAGGAAAAGTACCAGTGAAGCTCAAGCTCCTTGGCTTCCCTAATCCTCTATTATCTTTGCTAAAGCTATGTTTATTGATGGCTTGAAAACTTCGTTGGTAGAAATTTTGAATATTGTTATAGATGTTCCTTTTCTTTATTCTTAAATGGGTGCCAAGAATATTTTATGCCTTTGAAGACTGATTTTAGTGCAATCATTAAGGAAAAGTCAAGTGTTAAGGAGTTCATTTCTTAGAGCCCGCTTAAAAAAACTCAAAGCTGATATGCAATAACTGTAACAATGAGCCCAGATTTCAAGGGATATACGGCTGCAGTAATGAGCCATAAATGCTAGTGCTAAGTATGAAAAGGGAGCACACTTTTGAGTCGCTGCGTTATTCTTTATTGTATCCAGAGCACACCAATAAAAAGAGAAAACAATAAGGAAATAATGTTAGTAGCCATGGACGGGGCAGTCAACTGGTTTGACCGACATAAAAACTGTAAGCAGTTTGATGGCGACAGTGCCGAGCAGAAACCAAATGTTGGAGCAAACATTGTTAGGGCCCCGTGCTTGTTCACAATAGCCTCGTTGATGAGCAAGTTGCTCTAATGTGGATGGCAGTGATGAGCTCGCTAGGTGTTCCAAAAATCGCTTTTCTTGCAAGGATGCCAACTAGATGGGCACGAGAATAAGCGAACTAAAAACACAGATGCATACGATGTAATTGTCCTTGGAATTACGGATGCTTCTGTCTTGGTAATACCTGCATCATTTCAATATACACCTGAGTGGAGTTAAATGTTTCACCTTATTGTGAGAGCTACGCAGGGGCACATCATTCAGTCGCTGTGGAGGACCTTAAAAGAAGCAAAATTCACGACACACAGAAACCCAAGCAATGCACTGCTTACTGCTGCAGAGTGCAACCAGCACACTGCCTTACTGTGACGCAGACTGTACTCACAGAAGCTCCTGAACTGCATCTTGCGAACAGGCTTTTTCTCATCTGCACGAGGGGATAGTCAAGTGTGGTTGGTGGCTGAAATCTGGAATCATCACACGAAAACATTGGAGAGATTCTCCTGTCTTGGTAATACCTGCATCACTTCGATGCACATCAGAGTATGGTTAAATGTTTGGCATCACTGTGAGAGCCACACAGGGACACATCCGATAGATAAACGAAACAGTTGCATGTGTATAAGGTTACTGACACAGCATCACCAAACAGGTCCTTTCTAATCTGCACTATGAAGCTCAAATGATGGCGCTGCAGGTAAGAGATTAATTACTTATTCCATTTCAAAAGAACTATTAGTCCAAATGCCGACCTTAGAACAGCTCAAATGATGGCGCTGCAGGTAAGAGATTAATTACTTATTCCATTTCAAAAGAAGTATTAGTCCAAATGCCGACCTTAGAACAGGAACAACCTCCAAGCAAAATAATCTCAAAAACCTAGTACAAGGTACTGCGATCAATTAGCATGAAACCAGCCCAGGTCCTAGCTCCTCACACAGTTGGAGTCCGAAAGGTCAAACAAACACTGGGGCTTGAGGAACGAACATTAACGAACAGCCTACACCTGTACAAGAAAGGATAGTGAAAGAGTCAGCAGCAAAGCGTGCTTACCAGAATTTGAGAAGTTAAGGAGGCAAGGAGGTCCTCTGAAAACCATTGTTACCCTGGGACGATGTCAGCTAAGCGCAGTGCAATGGTTTACCAATGAACTGGGTGCAATGGGTAGTCTTGCCTGCGAAGGGCCTATTTCATTACTGTCAAACAGCCTGCGCACATACAGAGCACAAACGCATGCAGGCATTGAATTTCATAAAACCAACACAAATTGCGCTTCATGATCACCTGTAAATTTTAGATTTTAACGTCTCCAAGCGACACAGACTTTCCAGGGTCTACCACACACAGACTCCCGTAAGTGTGTAGAAAAAAGCTTGCACCTTTCCTATCGACGTTTACACAAAGCTGGCTACCTCGAGGCTGTCACGTTGCAAGCACAAATGAAGATAAAAGGTTTACTACAATGAAACAGAAAGGAGTAAAAAGTGAGCAAATGCCCTGTTTTAACGCGATAAATGCTACTCTTTGGTTTTTTGAAACACTGGCTGATACTTCATTGTGGTTCTGAAACCAAAAAGTCGACTCTCTTCGACGGTTGTTAGATGCATTAGCTGCTTAGCCGTGACAAGCCTGATCCATTCACCACACAAGAGATATAGAAGGCGGGAAAAGATTCACGTCTCAGCGCAGCGCTGGTAATAAAATACATCATGGGAAAAGTTCCAACAGCAGCGTGAAGCACCGTCATGCACGGAACAAAGCACAGAGAACGTTCGCAGCATTCACTTAGTGCGAGTAGCAAAGAAGCGCTTGCGACTGCAACGCCGAATGGCCAAATGAAGTACTAAATTCCTAAACTTAAAAATAAGCAAAGCAGAAACATAAAAACAAACAAGCTGCATTCCATACTGTCATGTCAAAGAAGCATTTACAGCTTCCATAAACGTTTATCTTCGCCTCAAACTGTTACAACCGGGTTAACATGAACTGTAGACTGTATCTCCACCATGCGGAGCGACACCAGGCAGCAAGGCGTGGTGCACAGGACGCAAGGAAGAGTGCGGGTGAGCAGGCTGGGAGGTGGCGGGGATGGCGGCGATAAACAACTTTAGCGAAGGCGACAATGGCAGCAGACGCTGCGCCTTCCCAGCCGGGCGCTGCCGCCGGCCATGAGAGGCGGAACGAAGAGGCGTTCGAAACATGAAGCAAGTTTCATCACTCGCGTAACTACAGTCCGCTTTGAGGGCCATTATACATAGAGCTAGCCCACGAACCTTAAAAGTGGTGGACTAGATGCAAATTGTGTGTGTGTGTGTGTGTGTGCGCGTGCGTGCGTGCGTGCGTGCGTGCGTGTGTGTGTGTGTGTGTGTGTGTGTGTGTGTGTGTGTGTGTGTGTGTGTGTGTGTGTGTGTGTGTGTGAGTGTGTGTGTGTGTGTGTGTGGTGTGTGTGCGCGCGCATGCGTGCGTGCGTTGGCTCCCTCTTCAAATTCACCCGCCGCAGTGGCTCATTATTTGTGGCGCTCGGCTGCACTGACCCCAAAGACGCGGGTTCGACCTCGGCCACGGCGGCCGAATTCGATGAAGGCGAAATTCTAGAAGCCTGTGTGCTGTGCGATGTCAGTACAAGAACCACAGGTGGACGAAATTTCCGGAGCTCTTCACTACGGCATCCCTCATAGCCTCAGTCGCTTTGGGACATTAAAAGCCCACGAACTATGAGTTACGAGGAATTCAGTTCGCTTTGCGAAAAAGCCGAGATCTGTGGTTTTGCCTCTATTTGTTCAGTTAACTTCTTTAGCACCCCTTCAGCCATGAGCCCTTCTGATGTCTGCTCTGTTGCCGTCAAAGCTTTGTTAGTTTACATCAATCACCGGTTTGACTCAGTTACAAGACGCTAAATTTGTTTTTATTTGTGTGACCTTTTCGTTAAAGAACCCCAGGTGGTCGAAATTTCCGGAGCCGTTCACTACGGCGTCCCTCATAGCCTGAGTTGCTTCGGGACGTTAAACCCCAATAAACTATACCAATAAACCAAACGTGTCACCTTTTCTTATCCTTCACTGCATTTTTTGTATATCATGTCTTAGAGTCTGCATAAGAATGTGGTATGTATTTGCACCTGCGCCCTTGTCATGTGACGCTTCGTACCAAAAATAAATAATATATTACCTTATATATAACATTAATGCTGTGTATACAAACCAGGCTAAAAGCATGCTTTCGAGCATTCGCTGGGGGTTTACATATGTTAAAAATCAGACCGCATTATTTGATCAGACCAAGCTCTGCCCCTTTTTTACCGGCCCTTGCAGTGCAGCGTTCCTGCACCTCTCTTGTGTACCCTTTCAAAGCGGCGAGTTAGGCAGCTAAGGGGGGTTGTTTAATATGAAACACGCGTAATAATTGGCAAATTATTTTTACGCTTCCCAGGCCTGCGCAGGACGGAAGCCGACGTCAGATGACAGGTTCTTGTGCAAACGTAACTGGTATGGAGCTGAGACCAGCAGCACGCTGAAAGAAATGGTAAGAAACATTTTCTACTTCTTGGGAATAAGATATGCCACTTTTGAGGGGCCGGCAAACATTTGAAGCACCTTGGGGATATTCAAATACTCGGGGTCGTCAATGGAAGTATGACGTGATGTTAACTTTCGCCATGCTGCCTTCTGAAGTGGAGCGTTGCTCGTGAGAAGGTAATTAAGGGATAACTTCGAAGGAATGCAGTATTTGCTTTACATCACTACGTGGCTAAATGACTGGCATTTCACTCTAGCTGACAAACTAGCTGTCAAGTTCTTAGAAAGGACAGACAAGGCGTGTGTAACTAATTTGTCGAGAGTATTTATGCACGAAAACATCCTTTGCCAGTTCGCTTTTCCACACAGTAGTTGTAGCATCCTTGTAACGCAGCGTATCATAGGCGTCGCTGCGAGTAGAAAACAGGGGGCTTCCGCAGCCTAACGCACGTTTACTGAGTCTAGTATCAAAATGACATGAGGTACAAAAAGTGCACATAAGGCTGAGCCTGCTGCTCGAGTTACCTCGTGAAAAATGCGAATGTTACTGTACGTATCGTCTGCTTGCTGAGTGCAACTCGTCAGCATAAAAAAATCCCGTTCCACACGACCATTTCGAGAATATTACAAGCTCCTTCCCAAGTTCGGAGGACGGTGGGCGCATCCCACACCGTTGGCGCACATGACCCACGCGCCCACAATCTGTCTCAGTCACCCAAACCTAGTTAACAGAGGCGCAAAGTGACGTTAGCAGGCAGCACCGCGACGGTGTGAGCTACCCTGCACCGCCAGTGGTGGCAGTGGCAGCTGAAAACTAAAACAAAGTACAAAAAACTTTATTGAGCAGGTTTCTCCTTGTTATGGTATAAGCTGTCTGACATGCAAACCCCAGCGGCTGACATGTGTGCACAATTATGAGCTGGTGCGCAAGTTCTGCATACATTATATCACCCTTCCCTTCAGCGCATACATCAATTTTTAGTGCAGCTGCTGATCTCTTCACGGAGGCATCATTAGAAAATAGGATCCTCGAGAAACGCCTCCTTTTGAATATTGGCGTGTAAGAAAATGCCAAGTAATTAAACCGCAGTAGGTTATTGTGGCCTGAGAAAATAATGTCAAGAATACTAAAAGCTGGCTGAGAAAGCAGTAAAAATGATTTTTCTTTAATTTCCCAAATTACTTTTCCGGAGCTGTTATTGACCTCTCTAATGAATTGAATTTTAGATCGACTGATTTCAAGTACTATGGGTTGCTTTTCTGTGATGTGCACCCAAAAATGAAGCAATGCAGAGGACTTCAATCTGGCGACTGCCAAGGCCAAGCACTGGGCCCATGTGGCCTATCCGCTGCTACGGGAAACGTTTCCTCGTGTTGTGCGTGATAACGGATATCGCAGATACAAGCCACGCGATTTTCTAAAAAAAATTCCTGGAAATGCGCTGCTGACGTATCGTTCGCCTGTTACCAAGTACGTGGAACGGCCTCTAATACCGCTCGTGTGCCTGCAAATCCCAGCGGGGAGTTTTCGTCGCTCGAAAAGAGTTCAGTCTTCACTTGTGGATTACCTGAGAAGTTAGCTTCGTCGGTCAGCAATATTTAGTTAAGAAACCCAGGGTCTTCTACCGTTTTGACGAGAATCCAGAGCGCAAAGTCTTTCGACTTTGAAAGTAGTGGTTCTTAAGCATTTGTTGCATGTGTACGAGATAAAGAAGTTATTTCTTCAGTATTCTCCGCACTCAAGCGTTTTATACTCAGCTCCAGCATACACAATATGAACATTTGCCTGGGGGTCTGAAGAAACCTTTGGCAGAATATCTTTCTTCATGTCTTCGTCCAGCATTGCAGATATGTCCTATCTTCGTGAGTCCCATTCTGACTTAGCGTCTCATACGTAAGCGCAATTGTCATTGAGCATGGAAGCGTAATTGGATGCCCGAGTTTAAATAGCGTAGCTGCTCGCTATCTATGTCCGCTTGATGCACATAAAGCCAGAACCATTGTAGTAATGCATATCTATTGTCGTATATAGACTAAAAATAAGTAACGTTGCTGTCGAGAAAACGTAGGGATACGGGCGTTCGAGGAGCATCTGATAAATGCATATTCGTTGTGAATGGTTCACAGGAAGGATAAGTTTTATGCAGTCATTTTAATGCGAATGCATTCTTGGCTTATCAGTGACGTTCTTCCGACAAGACACGTCCAAAGCCATTCCAACACTAGCCACATAACAATGAAAACATTGGCTAAATTGGCTAAATAGTCCTTCCTTGGCTCATGAGTGGCTTCCGCAGGATGTGCCCGAAGCGCGCATGAACAAAGTGCTCACACCATTAACCTTCACTAATTAATCTACAATTAACCGTCACTAATTTCTCAGTAATGAAAAACTGAAATAAAAAAATAGGAACTGAATTATAAACAAATTAAAAGTAAAAATGAAAACTACAGAAAAAATAGGGTGTGAGACAGGAGACAGAGCGCAGGATGGAGCGAGCTTTAATGGCACCCGCAAATATGGCGACCAACCCTTCGAAGAAGAAGATGATCGATGATGATGGATATGTACAGATGAAGACGAAGGTCGCATGTTGTGCTTTGAGCGATGATGATAGATATGTACAGATGAAGACGAAGGTCGCATGTTGTGCTTACACTTTCTCCCCTCGCGTACGAAAGCGACCGGCTCGGGCGCAGATTAGAGCACAGTAGGGCGACGGGCAAAGGGTTTGAGGCGGGAAACATGAACAATCTCGGCACCTCGGCAACGACGATCATTAACAGGATGGACAGGGGCAACGCGATAGTTCACCGGGGACGTTTGTTCGAGTACAGTATACGGACCAATATAACGGCTCAAAAATTTTTCACACAATCCCGGGGTACGCACTGGAGTCCACAGCAGTACCTCATCACCAGGGTGAAAAAATATGGCACGGTGGGAGAGATCATAGGTGTTTTTCCGGGAGGCTTGGGAGGCGTCGGTATTCAGGCGGGCAATGGCACGGCAGTAGGTAAGACGAGAAGTAAACTGTTCGTGAGAGAGTCTGGAAGAGGTTGAGGGGGCGGAGAAGAAAGACGCTTCGAGGGTGAAGGTAGGTTGACGTCCATACACAAGGAAGAATGGGGAGAAGTTGGTGGTTCTTTGCACGGCACTATTGTATGCAAAGGTAACGAAGGGAAGCATGGTGTCCCAGTTGGTGTGGTCGGGCTGGATGTAGGTGGCTAGCATATCGGACAGCGTGCGATGAAAGCGCTCTGTGAGCCCATTGGTCTGAGGGTGATAAGCTGAAGAGGTTTTGTGCACGGTTCTGGAGGCGTGAAGAACTTCGGCAAGGATGCTGGAGAGGAAGGACTTGCCGCGGTCACTAATAAGGACACGAGGAGCTCCATGGCGCAGAAGGATGGCGTTCAGGAAGAAGTGGGCGATCTCTGAAGCAGAGCCGGAAGGAACAGGGGCCGTTTCAGCGTATCTAGTTAAGTGGTCTATGGCAGTGACGATCCAACGGTTGCCCGTTGGTGTTAATGGTAAGGGACCGTAGAGGTCAATCCCAACGACTTCAAAAGGGGAGAAAGGACAGGGGAGAGGCTGTAGAAGGCCCGCAGGGGCAGACGTGCTCCGTTTACGACGTTGGCAAGAGATGCAAGACGCAATATATTTTCCAACAGCGGTTGAGAGGCCAGGCCAAAAGAAACGGCGCTTGATGCGGTCATAAGTTTTCTGAAAGCCTAAGTGGCCAGCCGGGGGGTCATCATGAAAGGCCTGCAAAACTTCTCGGCGAAGAGAACGGGGTACGACAGGCACCCATGAGTCACCGAAGGGGCTGTAATTGTGCCAAAGAAGGATGTTGTCGACTAGCTTGAAAGAGTTAAGTTGGCGACGTAGGCGGGCATTCGGTGGCCGCGTAGCACCGCTCAGACGGTCGATAAGAGTCCGGCAGTAAGGGTCGGCCCGCTGCGCTGAGGCGAGATCGCCAAGACTGGGAGCTGGCATCAAGTCAATGGGTGCGGCGGTCAAGGTTGAAATAGCCGTCGAAGGGGTAGTTTGGCAGTTTGAGGATGCGGAGGACACGGGTTGCGGATGCGGTGGTTGGGTTTGGGCGAGGGGACAACGAGATAGCGCATCGGCGTCCTGGTGTTTCTTGCCCGATTTATAGGTGACGGTAAAGTCATATTCCTGGAGACGGAGAATCCAGCGGCCGAGGCGGCCGGACAAGTTTTTCTGCGAGGACAACCAGCACAGGGCATGATGGTCAGTGACAACTGTGAACTGGCGGCCGTACAAATAAGGGCGAAATTTCTGAATGGCCCAGACAACAGCGAGGCACTCTTGCTCAGTTATCGTGTAGTTCTGCTCCGCTGCAGTCAGTGTACGACTGGCGTAGGCGATGACTTGCTCGCACGAAGAGTGCTGCCGCTGCAGAAGAACTGCACCAATGCCGTGTCCACTGGCGTCCGTGTGTAAAATCGTTGGAGCATTGTCGTCGAAATGTGCCAGTATCGGATCAGATGTGAGAGCCTTCTTTAAGGTAGTAAAAGCGACCTCGCAGGTCTCAGACCAAACAAACGGCTGGTCAGCGCAGAGGAGCTTATGCAAAGGGGCCGCAATAGAGGCAAAGTTGCGTATGAAGCGCCGGAAGTATGACGCTAGCCCCAGAAAACTGCGCAGGTCTTTGACGCGCGATGGGCGAGGAAAATGCAAAACTGCAGCCACTTTGTCGGGATCAGGCTTTACACCCTTCTGGCTAACGACGTGACCGAGTACCTTGATAGAAGTGGAAGCAAAGCAACATTTCTTGGTGTTTAACTGTAGGCCGGCCTCAGAAAGTGCGCTTAATACTTCATCGAGACGAACAAGGTGTTCAGAAAAAGTCGAAGAAAAAATGACTATGTCGTCGAGGTAGCATAGGCACGTTTTCCACTTCAGGCCTCGGAGAACGGTGTCGATCATGCGCTCGAACGTGGCCGGAGCATTGCATAGGCCGAACGGCATAACGTTGAATTCGTATAATCCGTCGGGAGTGGCGAAAGCAGTTTTTTCCTTGTCGGCCTCATGCATTGGTATTTGCCAGTATCCGGATCTTAGGTCGAGACTAGAGAAAAATTGTGCACCTTGGAGACAGTCGAGGGCGTCATCAATCCGAGGCAGCGGATAAACATCTTTTCTAGTGATCTTGTTAAGGGCGCGATAGTCAACACAAAAGCGTACTGAGCCATCCTTCTTTTGAACCAGCACAACAGGCGAAGACCAAGGACTCGAAGAAGGGCGTATGATGCGGCGCTTGAGCATGTCGGCTACGTTATCTTGAATAACCTTGCGCTCACTAGAAGACACACGATACGGGCGACGGCGAATGATGCCCGAACCATCTGTGTAGATGCGATGCTTAGCTGCGGTGGTTTGGCTCAAGGTTGTTGCCTGGGTATCGAAGGAAGCGGCATGCTTGGTCAAGACGGCAAGCAATTCATCTTTTTGAGTCGGGGTGAGACCGGGGCTGATAGCAGCTGAAATAGATGCAGAGGCAGAGGCAGGGGTCGAAAGAGCGAAGCTTGATGGGGCAGAGGAAAGAACGGCCACAGGTTGAGTGGTATCCACAGCAGCGATGGCTGTGCCTTGACGCAGAAGAATGGGTTCCGGCGTAGTGTTGAAGGCAGTCAGTAGTGAAGACCCATTGGTGAAGCGGAGCAGGGACGCGACGAGAAAGATGCCCCTTGAGAGAAGACGGGGGCTTGGTGTGACGAAAACGTCCCCAGCGTTGACGTGGGCAGAAGCAACAGAGAGGACATCTTCGCAGCCGGGGTAAAGTACATGATCAGCGGTGGTAACCAGATGATGAGAAGGCAGGACAGAAACGGCTGAAAGGTCGGATTCAGAAGCTTGTAGAGTAGGGGGACAGCAGGTAATTACAGCTTGCGCAGAGTGGAGGAAGTCCCAGCCGAGGATGAGGGGATAAGCACAGGAGGGAAGCACAGCAAATACTATGTAGTGCAGGATGCCGTCGATAGTGACTCGTGCCGTACACAATCCGGAAGGACGCATTGATTCATCATTGGCAGCACGGAGAGAAGGACCACTGTAAGGGGTGCGCACCTTGCGAAGACGAGAACATAAATCAGAACTAATTACAGAAATGGCGGCGCCCGTATCGATCAATGCTTCTACTACAGTGCCTTCAATGTCAACGGTTAACATGTTCGATGGCTGTGCAGGAGGAATTGAGAGGGCGGCGTGCAGTGCAGTTTTACCTCCGGAAACTGCACAATTTAGTTTTCCGTGTGGCCAGTTGTCTGGGAGGATGGTGGACGTAGAGGCGACGACGAGCGGCGGAAAGGCGATGGGGAGCGGCGGCGCGATGGCCTGTCAGTCGAGGAGCGGTCCGGAGAGGTAGAGGGATAGGAGGGACGATAATTGGTATGGTCAGCAAACGGTGGGCGGTAAGCGTACGACGAGTGCGGAGCGTCTTGGGAGAAGTCTCCGTACGATGGGCGACGAGGAGGACTGGAGGCAAACGCCGGACGGTAAGCAGGTGACGAGTACGTAGCTCCGTTGCGAAAGTCTGGGTACCACTCGCGCTCGTCGCGTTGACGCCGACGGCACACACGGGCAACATGCCCGCGAATTCCGCAGTAGTGACACACCGGCCGACGTGCAGGCGGACTCCAAACAGGACACATAGCGGGGCTCGGGGACACAGAGACCGGAGTTTGCTGGACGGGCTGTGGATGCGACGGGTAAACAGCAGCAGGAGGCGTCGCAGCAACCTGGGCATAGGTAGGCACAAAACGCGGTACAGGTGGTTCCGCAGCCAAGGGGCGAGTGACCGAAGCGAGCTCGTCTTTGATGAGATCACGCAAAGGCGAGGACGACGGGGCTGGAGGCGGGTGGGAATCAACTGGCGGTAAGGTGGAGCCGTGCAGTTCCTCCCGGATAATGGAGCGAATAAGGGAGCGTAAGTCCACGTCGGGTGAAAGTGGGGTGTCCCAGGTGTCTTTTAACCGAAGCGACTGAAGGTCGTCAAGACGATGGCAAGTTGTTCGGATGTCTTGGACTGACGTTGGATTCTGAGCAGCAAGCGTGTTGAAGGCAAATGACCCAAGCCCTTTCAGAAGATGACGTACCCGATCGTTCTCTGACATAGCGCTGTTGACACGTCGACACAGGGCAAGCACGTCTTCAATGTAGGATGTGTAGGACTCACCGGGTAGCTGAACGCGCGTATCTAGCTTTTTTTTGTAGACAGCGGGGCTTGCACCAGATGTGCCAAAGATTTGTCGTATCTGTGCCGAGAAGTGAGCCCAGTCCGGGATGGCATCTTTGTGGTTGACGAACCAAGTCTTGGCCACGGCAGTGAGGTAGAACGACACGTTTACAAGTTTCATCGCTGAGTCCCAACGATTATAGGCACTGACCTGGTTATATTGGTCGAGCCAGTCCTCGACATCGTCCCCACGAAGACCAGCAAAAATGGGAGGCTCGCGTTGGAGTGTGGTGATGGTCCAAGTGGGGTGTCCAGATGATTGGGAAGAACCGGGTTGGCTCATCATTGCTGGCTCCACACGGTTCGAATCGAGAGGAAGAAGAACGGGGGGCCCACCGGGAGTACGAGTGGTGTTGTCACTGACGGTAGCCATCGGTGCGGATGGTACGAGCAGGTGGCGACCGGAACGTAGCTGCAGTCTGGCGGCGGAGAGGACGCAGGGATCGAGAGCACACTCCACCACTTGTGAGACAGGAGACAGAGCGCAGGATGGAGCGAGCTTTAATGGCACCCGCAAATATGGCGACCAACCCTTCGAAGAAGAAGATGATCGATGATGATGGATATGTACAGATGAAGACGAAGGTCGCATGTTCTGCTTTGAGCGATGATGATAGATATGTACAGATGAAGACGAAGGTCGCATGTTGTGCTTACAAGGGAAATAAAAATACATGACAAAATACAGAAATAACAATAAAACAAAGAAAAGCAGCTAGCAAAAAAAAAATTCCGGGGGTACTTTGTTGACCTAAAGTGCGGTGAGGCGGAAGCCTTAAGCACGGTGTTGCTGCTTGCGTCACTGATGCGTGGTTAAGATCTTAAGCTTCGCCTGGAACGCGACAGCGTCTTGCAACGCTGCTAGGGAATCCGCAGAACGCCATCGCCCATTTGGCTGTACGCCTTGCTCGTCGGTAAATTGGTTTTTGAGGGAAGGAAATTCACTTCTTTCGCATGTCTCGGTGGACACCAGAACATCGCCGTAACGGGAAGGGAGCAAGATGGGAGTGAACGAAGAAACCGCATTCATTAGACGCGCCTTTGTTCATTGCAAACCATCGAGCTAGCATGGCGGAGTTTTTTTTTTCTTCTTTTTTAGTGGTCGCGCATTCATTAGACACGCCTTTGTGCATTGCAAACCATCGAGCTGGCATGGCGGAGTTTTTTTTTTCTTTTTTTTTTAGTGGTAGCGTGCTCGTCTCGCACTCCGGAGACCGGGGTTCGATTCCCGAGCTCGACTAATTTCCTACACGGTTTTATTTATCTGGCCTGACTAGAAAGGTTAATCAGGCTAATTGGGTAATTAAGCAATTAACTAAACTCAGCCAACTTACTTGGAGAATCATTGTGCGATCCCTTTAATTAGTTGCATGGTTACTAGCCAACGTACAGTCAGGGACAAAAGTCTTCCGATCACGTGCTCCTCAAACGAAGCTTATAGCTCTGCTGTCAGACAGCGGCTGGAGAACGCACTTGTGAAGATGAAAGAACAAAAATTTAACTTTTACCTCCACAAGTGCGGTCTCCAGCCGCCGACTAATCGCAGAGCTTATATCATTTAGCCTTCTTGGTTGCTTACTAAATACTGGCTAATTTGCACATCGCACTTTAGCGAGGAAAGTAGCTGCCTCGATTTTAGGAATGCATTTGCACAACAAAATGCATGTGTCCTGCGATTCGCGGAAGATCTTCAAAATTTCACATATAATCTGAGCAGCTAGGCTTCCGAGTGCTGAATATGAAAAGAAGTTTTGAGCGAGGAGCCAAAGCCTCCTGCGCAGAGCATAGTTGAGCACTTAAACACGCCATGTTGAACGAACTGCTTGGTCAGTAGCTGCAGTTCCCAGCAGCTTGTAGTGCGTACTGTATTGTTAAGCCTCCTGGTCATTCGGAAGTGGACTGGGCCAATTACTGTATTCCTGCATGCTGCTGAATTTCGAAGGCCTTTCTCCCCATGTTAACGAACGGTGGTTTGGCCGCACGTAGTGGCGCTAAGTCGTACAATCCCCGACCGGCCTTAGGCTTACACGGGAAAGCAAAATTCAGGAAAAGATGGCGGTGAGCTGAAGCTATGTATTGGTTGTACGAGTCCGCTGTCAGGCCCCTACTCTGCTCTACGCTAGTCGATCACTTCCACACGCATCGTTAAATTCACGGCTCTGTACTGCGCGGCACACGTAGATCATTGATCTGCTAGTGTTTTTTAGATTTCCTAGAATGATGTCCCCCGTTGATGTGCGACGAGACTTGTGAAGGTGGTCCGCCCTGAGGTGTATCGAGTGAAACTGGTGGTTGAAACGAATTTGAGATTGGTGCAATATTGCGGAGGGATTAATTAGAGGAAACAACTCATGTCAGCGTGCACGGTTGGGAATACCACCTCCTAACAAATATTTTTCAATATTCTTCCCCGCAGCGCTTCTTGAGACACCAACTCCACTTCTCACCCCAATTTACATTTAGGAGACACTCCACTTGTAGATGTTTCATCCGTTTTTAGTTTCTTGGAAGAAGTTGCGATCTTAAACTATAGTTTATCACAAAAACTATAAATCCTAAAAATTCCTACCCAGTGCTTTGACACATTTCGTGATGCACCTCATCCATTTTCTCAGGCCTGAGAAGGTTGAGAATCTTCAGAATTCGCTATGTATTGTCACGAATATTACACGGCACACCGTTAGATACAGAACTGTTCCAGTCTGCTGAGCGGTCACCAGCAAGCAGGCGATGCACTTCTTCTTCCTCGTTACAAGCGAGATGGCGGAGCACGTCTTCTTCGTCCACTTCTGAGCTGTATTATTGCTCCCTCCTCTGCAGCATCGCCTCGATGCGGGCCGCTTTCACAGAGGGGAAAATGGATTGGACACGGAAAGTTAACCACAGCTATCACGACACAGAACGAGCGGCACTCAGCGTCAAGTACAATCAGCAGGACGGTCGTGGTACGGCTTCATACGAACGACGTGCACAACATCCGGATGCGGTGGTCAGCGCGATGGGCGGCCTGGGGTTGCCGGTGAAACTTCGTACGTCACGTCGCTAATGCGGCGGAGAACTCGGTAAGGTCCGAAGTATCGGCGCAGTAATTTTTCGGACAACCCACGGCGACGAACTGGTGTCCAAACCCACACATGGTCGCCTGGTTCGTACGTAACAAATCGCCGTCCGAGATTGTAGCGGTCAGCGTCGACGTGCTGTTGACGGTGTATTCGCTGCCTGGCCAGTGGTCGTGCTTCTTCAGCCCGCTGAACGAAAGTGGCGACGTCAAGATCTGGCTCTAGGTCACACCGAGGGTCGACTGGCAACATTGCACCCAAAGAAGTAATAACTGGACGACTGAAGACAAGCTGGAAGGGCGTGAGCCGCGTTGTCTCCTGCGGGGTCGTATTGTAAGCGAGCGTTGCGTATGGGAGAATTTGGTCCCATGTTTTATGCTCCACATCCACATACATGGAGAGCATGGCGGCCAGGGTTCTGTTAAGGCGCTCCACCAAACCATTTGTCTGTGGGTGGTACGCTGTTGTACGCGTATGGCTGGTGTGGGTCAGATCTAGGACTGCCGAGTCAAGCGGGCCGTGAAAGCAGCTCCACGGTCAGTAATGATAACCGCCGTAGCGCCATGACGCAGAACGATGTTGTGCACAAAAAACGTAGCTACTTCGAAAGCCGGCATATCATGTCTCGTAGATAAACTAAAACTGTCATCATCTGCCGGCTTTGACGAAATCAACACCAAGGTACTAAAAAACGTTAACCATACTTCTGCCAAATTTTTATGCCTGCTGTTCTAACAGTCTCTTTCTACAGGTGTCATACCCCATGATTGGAAAGTGGGGAAGGTCGTTCCGGTTCACAAGTCGGGTAACAAAGATTCACCACTTAATTACCGACCCATATCACTCACCAGCATACCATGTAAACTCATGGAACACGTCATTTATTCTTTAACAATGCACTTTCTGGATTCAAATAATTTTTTTCACTCATCGCAGCACGGATTTTGCAAAGGATACTCATGTGAAAGTCAACTAGCACTTTTCGTTCATGACTTGCATGCCAACCTTGATGCTAACCTCCAAACTGACGCAATTTTTCTCGACTTCGCTAAAGCATTTGACAAGGTACCTCATAACCACTTATTTCTGAAACTCTCTCACCTAAACTTGCATCTCGACATACTAGCATGGATAAAAGAATTCTTAACTCACCGCTTCCAATCAGTCGTTGTCAATAAATGTCTGACCTCCTACCAGTCTCCTCAGGCGTGCCCCAAGGATCCGTCCTTGGGCCATTCTTGTTTCTAATTTATATTAACGACCTACCTGAGAAATTAGATTGCCATATTCGGATGTTTGCTGATGATTGTGTTATTTACAGAACAGTCACTAACACCTTCGATCAACAATCCCTTCAAAATAATTTAACTCATGTGCAAGACTGGTGCAGTGAATGGCTAATGACACTTAACACAAGTAAATGCAAACATATGTCGTTCCATCGTCGCCGTTACCCTCTTCTGTTCCAATACAGCATATCTAACGTTCCTCTCGATCTTGTCCAATCATACAATTACCTTGGTGTCCATATTTGTCATGATCTTACATGGAATACGCATATTTCAAACATCATATCATCCGCCAACAGAACACTAGGATTCTTAAAGCGTCACCTACGCTCTGCACCTCAGCATGTCAAGCTCCTCGCATACAAATCATTAGTCACATCAAAATTAGAATACGCATCTCCCATCTGGTCTCCAAAGAAAGCATATCTCTGTAATTCAATTGAAGCAGTTCAAAACCGAGCAACTAGATTCATTCATTCATCGTATTCTTTTGATATCAGCATATCATCCCTCAAATCACAGTCCAGTCTACCTACCCTTGCTCATCGCCGCTGCATTGCTAGTTTATTTTTGTTTCACAAGTTTTTTTACTCTGAGCTACGACAGGAACCCTACATCTGCGCACCACCACCACGCATCTCCCTCCGCACCGGCCATCAGCAGCAAGTGTCACGACCTCGCGCCCGCACCACTACATTTTCTTCATCATTCTTCCCCCGGACCGCGAACGACTGGAACGGCCTTCCCCGAGAACTTGCTGCTATCACATGCCAAAATTGTTCATCGAAGAAATCACGCGTGTACTTGCTCAGTGATAATCTTATATTTGTATAACTTTCAACTTATTTGTTAGTCATTCTGTTTTTCATTTCTGTGTGCCCCACCCCTTATGTAATACCCTCTAACGAGGGTCTTTAAGGTATTAAAGTGAAGTGAAGTGAAGTGAAGCAGTTCCGTTTGCAAGCGCCGTTCTCTCAGCGTACCGCGTCAAATAATCCGTCGCGACAGCAATCCATCGTTTTCCAGTGGATGATTTCGGGAAAGGGCCGAGTAGGTCCATTCCCACTTGTTAAAAAGGAGTCTTCGGAGGCGCTATGGGATGAAGAAATACTGCTGGTTTGAAGGGAGGAGACTTACGGCGCTGGCAGTCGCGACAGGTTGTGACGTATGTACGCACTGATGGAACCCTACTGAAAAGTCCGGCATGAATTTTAAACCGGAACCGCATAGCGGGTTATTGTACAGGATTTGCGATACCGGATTACCGGAATATCCTGTATAAAACAGGGCAGTCCTGTATAACACAGGACTCTCCTGTTTTGCAGAGGATACTCCGGTAATCCGGTATCGCAAATCCTGTACAATAACCCGGTATGCGGTTCCGGTTTAAAATTCATACCGGCATACAGGACAGTCCTGTATTCTACAGGCTAGGCCCGTATTATACAGGAGGGCCATGTATCACAGGACAAAGGCAGGAATAACATGCTTCAAATATATCCCACTTGGACTAAATCTGCCTAAAAACTGGGGCCATAAGTGTACATGCTAAATGCTGCAATATACAGAGCCTCAGAAACTGGTAATCTGCGATTATCAGCGACTCGTATTGCAGTCGATGTGCAATTGTGTTATTTGCTCCCAGCTTTTACCAAGTATTGGTAGCTTGGTGAGTATTATAATGCATTAAAAACTCCAAAAGATGTTTATTTTTTTCGCATGTCTTGAACCTGCTCACTGAGGTAATAATTTATAATAATTTAACTCTTTGCGACGATCTACCGGTGCTGGGGTCTCTACAGGGTGCTGGCCAATGAAATAGTCAAAAGCACCTGCAGAAATGAAAATATGATTGGGAGTACATAATGCCCCCAGATTATCATTTAATTGGGCACTGACACACAACATAATGCATTGAGCACTGTGACATGCAACTTACGGCCAACGGCTTGTAGCTTTTCAGAGGTCATTGGCTTTCTGCCCACTATGGAGGCTTCTTCAGGTTCCGATGGCAAGCTTCCCCTGTAGCGCTCCTTTCCAGGAGTTGTGGAGTCGTCAAAGGCTGCGTCCTTGCAGAAACGCGAATCTTTGGGTGCCACCATAACTGCTGCCCACGTTACCGAAGGAATAAAAATTCCATTCCCGAGGTGGACCTGTATGCAATAATTACAAATGCATACCCCAGTAGCACAAATGGGGCTCTGAATTGCGGGCCCTCGTGGGCCCAGACAAGCCAGGCGTCTCAAGACGCCAGGCCCTGAGCATTGGCAATGCTCAGTATCGTGAATGCACCTCACGCCTTCCATATTTGAATCAATAATGTATTGCAAATCTGCGTCGTAACATGTTGGTGAGTAAACAGGTTGCTCGGATGATTGCGATGCTTGCATGGTCATCCTCCATTATTTACGACACACTCCGCAGCATCGATGCGATGCGTGATGTTTATTCAAAGTCTTGAGCCGCTCCACCTCAGGACGCTTATCGATGATTGCTCTCGCACGTATACACCATATGCCTCTCTAAAGAAAGAATACAAACTATAAAACATAGCTTATTCGTGTTATCATGAAGGACAAGCAATTTCGGTATGTAACTGAAAGAAACTTTAGCGCTATTTCATCCCTGTACGCTGTGCAATCTACAAAGTTTTAGTCAAAAAGACACTGGTCAGTTAGAACGTTTCTGTTGACGCTGAGCATATAACCGAGACGGAGGCAGTACTTAAAGAAGAGAGTGATTTAAAATGCGTACTTACGTCCTAGCAGCACAACGTCGCCGTCATAAAATCCGCCTTCACCGCCGTGGCCTCCACCGGTCAAATGTTCACCACTCACGTCTTTCAGAGCGAAGTTATTCAACACTGAGACAAGGACGACAGGGTTCCACCATACTTGCACTGGACGTATGCATGGAAGGCGATGTCATTTTCGATCGTGGATTGATCAAGCAACACGAGGAAAGACGCAAAAAACTGTATAACACAAATTCAACGAGGACTAGCGAGTGCCAGCGTGTTTTTGCAGCTACCTTCATCCCTTGACACTCAACCCAACCCCAGGAGAGAAAAAAAAACCTGTTCCAAACATACGTAGGAAAGGCGGGGGAGTACTTCTAGCGACCTGGCACGGTGAACAAGCACAATCGGAACCTCCTCGCCAATTCATGGAAGCCTCTCAGGGAGCGTGGTCGGGAGGGCGGCTTAAAAAAAATGTTCGGTCGTGGGTTGTAGAGTGAGCGCCTCCGCACCGTTTCGGGGAACGGCACTGGGAGGGGTAGGACAGACACAGAGGAGCCCAAGGGGAAGGAACAAAGGCCGACAGAAAAACCACCGATGAGCAGGTTTTTGGTTGCGACCGACTCGGACCCAGGAAAAGCAGAGAAGGCGGAGATGAGACAAAAAAAAAAAAATCTTAAAAAAAAATTGCGCCAAGACGGGTTACTCGTGTAAGGTTTCTACAGGTGGTTTTTGTTTTTATTTTGTTCTCTCGAGCGCTGTATCTTTTCGCTAGCACGAAGCGCCGCCCTTAAGGGAACACCCCAAGCTGCCGGCTCCGTTGAATTAACCTTTTCTTCGTCAATAGAAATGTTCTGGGCGATTTGTGATTAGTATGTCTTCCTGATAGAGTGAAGGTTGGGGCCGCTCGCGATGGCGCCTGGACAAGTTGCGTTATCAATGGGCAATCACTTGACGAAGAAGAAGTGCAAAGAATTCCTGCACGAAAACCAAGAATGTTCTTTCTTCATCGATGCGTCGCTACAGACTGCCGCTAGCGAACATTAAGAAAGTTGCTGCAATGAACGCGACAGTAACAAACCTTTTGGAGCCTCTGGCGCAGTCACCGGAGGCTCGCCATGTTTATCAGCCAGTCGTGAAGTTCTGCACTGTGAAATCCAGAGTAATCTGCGCAGGACTTACCAAGGCTGCTGGCGGATATATACTAGCTGTTTGCCCGCACACAGCCGCCCGGGCTTTGTCAGAGTGCTGCACGGGAAGCCAACATGGCGGTTGCCCGCTATTCCCATTCATGCACCCCCACCTTTCATGCACAAGCTGCATGTTTTGCCACTGCGAAGCTCACGCTTAGCCCTTTTCTTTTCCTAGCCCTTTCAACAAAACCGTGCATGTGTTGATTATCGCACTTATGCGCACGCTGACCCCCCCTCCCCCCGTTCCCCTAAAAAATATCTGCTGGCGTACAAGTCAATCTGCAGACCAAGCACCACAACCGCAGCACATATCGCTCTGAATACAGGCTGGTATGTCCGGTTTGAGCTCCGTACCGGACTAGTCTGTCCGGTTTCAGCTCCGTACCGGACTGGTCTGTCCGGTTTGAGCTTCGAACCGGGAATGCACTGTCCGGTATGAGACTCCGACTGGGGCGGTCTGTCCGGTTTGGGATCGATACCGGACCGGTATGAACCGGTATAGTCATCAAACCGGACGGGTCTCGCCGGTATGAGGGTGATACCGGACCGGTATGAAACCGATATGTTCCGGTAAAATCCGGTTTGCCGCGATACCGGATTTTTCAATACGGAAGTAATCTGGGCCAGTAGTACCTCTGCCAAATCCTCGCTAAGGTACGAGTGACCCCCAGGTGGCCGGCAGATGGTTCGTCGTGGCAAGCGCTCAAGATATCAGGTCGCAACTGGAACGGGACTACGAGCAGAAATGTTGCGGTGTTGCTCTCAAAGTTGCGCTTGTAGAGGAAGCTGTTCTGCAGAGTGAAAGATTTGAGCCCACGAAAAAAAAACACGAGGAACGCGGGGACCATCGCAGCCTTCCAGGTACGCGATGAGCGGCGCTAACTCTGGGTCCTCCCTTTGAAGCTGCGCCATATCGGTTGCGCTAACAGCACCAAGGAAAGAGAAGTCTTCAGTGATTTCCGCGGAAGCCAGGTCCACAGGCGCGGGTGATACACAATCCGCATCTTGGTGCTTCCGCCCCGACTTGTACACGACCATTGCGTCGTACACCTGCAAACGGAGGCTCCACCTCGCCAACCGCCCAGATGAATCCTTTAGGCTGGCCAGCCAGCATAACAAGTGGTGATCGCTGACAACGCGAAAGGGTCTTCCGTATAGGTATGGGCGGAACTTACTGATGGCCCAGATTACCGCAAGACATTCTTTCTCAGTCGTTGAATAGTTGCATTCCGAGCGCGAAAGTGTACGGCTTGCGTAAGCGATGACTCGTTCGGCGCCATCCTGCCACTGTATCAGGACCGCCTCAAGGCCTACGTTGCTAGCATCAGTGTGTATGTCGGTTGCTGCGGCGTCATCGAGATGGGCGAATATCGGTGGACGTTGCAGGCGGTGGCGGAGCTCCACGAAAGCATCCTCTTCGTCGCTTCTCCACAAGAAGGGTGTGTCGTCTCTGGTCAGCGCTGTTAAGGGTTCAGCTATTCTGGTGAAATCTTGGGCAAAACGTCGATAGTAAGAGCACAGTCCCAAAAAAACGCCGAAGAGTCTTTTTGTCAGTGGGACGCGGGAAACTGGAGACAGCAGCGGTCTTGTCGGGATCTGGGGGAACACCGCGCGCGCTGACAACATGGCCGAGGAAACGAAGCTCCTCAAAACCGAGATAGTATTTCTCAGGCTTGATCGTAAGTTGCGCACATTGGAGCGCCCGGAGCACTCTGCGCAGCCGCTCCAAGTGTTGTTCGAAGGTAGGCGAGAAAATGACTACATCGTCCAGGTATACGAGGCACGTCTGCCACTTGAGCCCAGACAAGACAGTGTCCATCATGCGCTGGAAAGTGGCCGGCGCTGACCACAGTCCAAACGGGAGCACCTTAAATTCGTATAGACCATCAGACGTCACAAAAGCAGTTTTCTCGCGGTCTCGCTCGTCCACCTCTATCTGCCAGTAGCCGCTTTTGAGATCTAAGGAGGAAAAGAACCTGGCTCACGTAGTCTGTCGAGTGCATCATCAATCCTGGGGAGCGGGTAAACGTCCTTTTTGGTCACGTTGTTCAGTTTGTGGTAATCGACACTAAATCTCAACGTGTTGTCTTTCTTTTTCACGAGGACCACCGGTGATGCCCATGGGCTTGTCGACGGTTGAATGACATCGTCGGCGAGCATTTCGTCCACTTGCCTTTGAATGGCTTCGCGTTCCGTCGAAGAAACGCGGTATAGGCGCTGGCATACGGGTGGTGCAGTCTCGTCGGTGATGATGTGATGCTTTGCGACAGGCGTACGACCGACTTTGGAGCCCGTGGCAAAACAACCCGCGAAGTCGGTTAGAAGCGCCGAGAGAAGAGCCTTCAGCTCAGGCGCCAAATCCGGATTGATTCTGACGGACGGAAGGACAGGACATGGTGGAGCCTGGTCTTGAGGGCGTGTCTCCAGTGCGAACACTTAAGGCACCACGACTAAGTAATGCAGGAAGGCTACAGCCGTGCCCTTGGCGAGGTGCTGCAACTCGTTTGCAAAATTTGTAAGGAGCACACTAGCACAACCGTCTTGTAGTTGGACGAGCCCGCGAGCGACGACTACTCCCTTCTCAAGCAGCAGGGGTACGTGGCTATCAGCGACGCCTTCGTAGTCGTGGAATAAATCATTCCTTACGAGAACTAGCACACTGCACCGGGGTGGCACCATTACGTCGTCGTCAACAAGTCGCAGAACAGTGAAGGGTGAATCGTCTGTGTCAGTGCGCGCCACGGCCCGTTCAGTCGAGAAAATGACCCGTGCTTCGTGCAGGTCAATGACTGCACCGTTTGTGTGGAGAAAGTCGAGACCGAGGATCAAGTCCCTCGAACACTCACGGAGGACTACAAATTCGCCGACGTACACAAAACCACGGATATCGACACGAGCTGTGCACCTGCCGGCGGGGATAATCAGGTGACCCCCAGCAGTGCGAATGCTAGGCCCCGACCACCCCGTCAATACTTTCTTCAGTTGTAAGGCAAGGGCCTGGCACATGACAGAATAGTCGGCACCAGTATCCAGCAAAGCGGTAACGTCGATTCCGTCAATTTTGACGCACAATTTGGAGGTAGCGCGTCGGATGCTGACGCTACTCGCTCCCGGAGAAACATCGTCGCGTGGTAGTGGCGCAGGAGGATCTTCACAAGTCCCAGCATCAGCGGCCTTGCCTCCAGAGGCCGCTGGAATCAGTTTTCCTGGCGTGGACTGGGAGAACGGCGACCGGAGTGGCCTGCGGCTTGACGGGGGCTTGGAGAACGGTAGCGTCTCGGCGACGGTGATCGAGCCTCCTGGTGGCCTGACGTGATGTGGCTCTGGCGCGACGACAGATGGAATGCTATCTCCTGCGGTCGTTCGCCGTTCTGAGCGCACGGGTCATCCGGCGCGAAACCGCGCAGGCCCACGCGGCGGTATGGGCACGCCCTGTAGAGGTGACCCGCCTCGCCACAGTGATAGCAGAGGGGCCGACGATCCGGGGCACGCCACACTTCACTCTTTCGCCGTCGCTGGTAGGCTGGCGACCGTCACCACGAGGGGAGCTCGGCGTGAGCACTGCAGTTGCGGCAGTGACGTCGTACCCAGGGGCCTGGCGCAGGACGGACGCATACATGGGCCTTGCATCATGCTGGCGAGGAACCTCGGAAATCTGGTGCTGTTGTGCTGCCAGGCGCACCTTGTCCCGGACGCCTTAGCTCAGTGGCGTGAAAGATGACATCTCGGACAGCGTACGGAAGGCATGCAGTTCCTCTCTGACGACAGATAGGACCAGCTCGCGTAGAAAGCCGCGTCGATACCGGGAGGCATGGAGATGGGATCAGGCCCGAAGATGTTGACGTCGCGATTGTACTGGCGGGCTCGCTGTTCCAGCGTCTTCTCCATAGTGGCCGCCTCGGTGAGGAACTCTGCCACAGTGCTTGGTGGGCAGCGCACGAGTCCTGCGAAGAGCTCTTGCTTGACACCCCGCATGAGGTGGCGAAGCTTCTTGTCTTCCGTCATGTTGGGATCCGCGCGCTTAAAATGGCGAGTCATGTCCTCGTAGTACATGCGTACACTCTCATTGTGGCGCTGTTTGTGCGAGTGTAACGCAGCTTCTGCTCGCTCTCGACGGTCTGCATCCGGAAAAGTGGCTTTTAGATTGCGGCAGAAAGCTTCCCAGGACGTAAACGAAGCTTCATGGTTTTCGAACCATGTCCGAGCCGACTCTTCAAGCGCAAAAGACATTGTGGAGCTTACGGTCATCGCTCCAGCCGTTGTAACGGGCAACACGTTCGAAGATCTCGAGCCAATCCTCGGCGTCCTCGAACACGTCGCCATGAAACGACGGGGGTGTTCGCGGCTGTTGACACAGGATGTGCGCCGGGAGCGTGGTCTCAGTTGCCATGGCAGCTGGTGCCTCCGAAGACCGGGGTTGCGTTGCCCTGGTTGCAGCCGGAAGGAGTACGAATTCAGGGGACGCTCCACGGAGGCGGCGGCCGCGGCGCTGGTGAACTAGGCTGAGATCCGTATTGGTCGGTAGCCTACGCGGGTCTGGAAGCGTACCCAGCACCTCCACCAGATTTGTCACGAATATTACACGGCACACCGTTAGGTACACAAGAACTGTTCCAGTCTGCCGAACGGTCACCAGCAAGCAGGCGAAGCACTTCTTCTTCCTCGTCACAAGCGAGATGGCGGAGCACTTCTTCTTCGTCCACTTCTGAGCTGTACCAATATTATATGAACGGCTAGGCTTCCGAGTGCTGCATATGAACAAGGAGCGAAATCAGCCTCCGAAGTGCATAGTTGAGCACCAAAACACGCCATGTTGAAGGAAGTGCGGACTGTTGCTGAGGGCACACAATTTTTTTGAAAGAAATTATACAACGTGTTTGGCGCATGATGGTCCCGAGTTGCTTATGCACCACAGAACCCAATACAATGCAATACAGTATTCTTAGATGGTTTTGAGAGAGTGGGCGCCGTGGCAATATGCCTAAGTGAAGGGGTTTCTCAACGAACATTCGAGAGAGATGCTTTAGCTGTTGTTGGAAGGCAACGCATTCTTTAGTTTTCAAGATCGCTTCTCTCGTGGAGAAATACGTGAAAGCTCAAAGATGTACATATCTGGAAATCATGACAACAGTTCTAGCACCCATGCGTAGGGCTGTTACTTGGGGTATAAAGAGCTCGAGTCTAATTGTGGAATGAGCACAGGGACGTGTACGGAAATTACTGAGAACATTAAAAAAGGATTTGGTCTATGGACTTTGGCGTCCCAAAGCGACTCAAGCTGTGAGCGACGTCGGTATGAAGAGCTCCAGAAAGTTGCACCAACTGGGGTTCATTAACGTGCACTGGCATCACACAGCGCACGGGCCTCTAAATTCGCCTCCAGTGAAATTCGACCGCCGCGGCCGGGATGACACCCGAGTCTTTCGGGTCAGGAGCCGAGTGCCATAACCACTGAACCAACGCAGCGACTTTTTTTCAAGGAGGGAAAAGGCAAATCATGGTACACGCGTGTTGTACGGAAGAGCCAGATGTGACCCGCCACCAGCCATGGTTGGCATGCGGCAAAATGGAGCGAGGTAGGGTGAGAGATAACTGGTGACGAGAGAATAGATCAGGAGGCGGCTGCCACTGAAAGAATCCTGTCACCTCCCCAAGGCTGCTAGACGAAAGAGCAGGCTGATCGTCGTTGGACACTAGAATAGGTCATGTGCTATCCCACTGACATAGATCACGATTAGAGGTCCTCCATATCATCCGAAAGCGACTCATGCTTTGAGGGACGTCGGAGTGAAGGGCTCCAGAAAATTGCACCACATGGGGTTCATTAACGTGCACAGACATCGAACAGCACAAGGGCCTCAAATTTTGCCTCCAGTGAAATTCGACCGCCGTGGCCGGGATCACACCCAGCGAAACTTGACCGCAGGTCTTCACTCGCCGCATGCCTCCGCTGGCAGGTGGTGTATTGCGCTGAAAGCCGCGCTCTAGGATGTTCTGGTGGCAGCCGCCTTCTGCTTGTCCATTCCTGCGAGCTCGCCATGGCAAGAATGATCGCGTGGCTTGTAACGGCGTAGCCGAACGATACCTACCGGATAGAAACTGGACTCTGGTGGCACATCAGTAAGAGTAGGAAGAGTCGTCATAGGGAAGACCACTATGCGAGCACCTCGTTGTGGGAACAGTGTGGTTTCCAAGGGATAGAAAATATACTGTACAGCATTTACTGGTGGGCGATTTGGTCTAGTATCATGTGAAGAAATGCAACGACACTACCGCTGTATTTGCCCCTCCATCTTTACTTGCCAGCGCTGCTTTTGTCGCTCATTTCCTCTGGGCCTCGTACCGTTGCACTGCGTTACTTCAAAGTGTAGCCGCGGCAGGAGAAATAGCGGTCGACATTAAGTTATCAATTTCAGGGTGAGGCAGTGGCGTGGTATTTATCCGATCAAAGCTCTTTCGAAGTCTTCAAAATCATCATGAGGTGCTTTTCTTTTAAATGAACATTGCCCGGCTGTTGGCGATTATGGTTATTGACTTGTTAGTCAACTCCATAGAATTGGCGCAGGTGTATGGAAATCGCGCCAAGGCGAGAACCTGTATGATTACTAAGATCTCTACCCCTTTATGGTAATTGCGAAGTGAGAACTTTTGCGTTTTGACTTCACGCCACGGAAGGTAATGTGGTAACCTCTATGCTCTTTATAAATAATAGCCATATACTTTGCCTTGTCTGATCACTCGGTCGCTCGGCGGCTGAACACTATCTTTCGTGGTGATATAATATTTTATCCTTCGTGGTTCAAGTTTCAATTCAAGTTTCAATATAATCATTTTACCTTTTCCTATGCTTTGAACAACAGTACCGGAATTGTGAGCTTAGTATGTCGGCTATTTTATCTGGAGTAGGCTCCAAACAAACAGTACGGCTGGATTTCAACTGCATGCTGATGAAATTTCAACCACAAAGGATAAAATAAGAATGTTAATACAAGTTTCGGTATTATCCTTTTACCTTTCCGATGCTTTCAACGACAGTTCCGGTAACGTGAGCTTAGTATATCTGCTATTTCATTTGGAGTAGGCTCCAAACAAATGCTGTACTGCTCGATTTCAACTGCGTTAGCACTTTAAAGGGTCGCCGATGATAACAATGAACTTTTTGCGTCTGAGCTGAACAGAACACTCGCCACTCAATTATACCTTTGTTTATCCTTTGAACTTTGTTTTTATTTTGGCAGGCCCTAGGTCCAGCTGTCTGCAACAGTGCACGTGTTGTGGCTGAGTTTCCCGAGTAGATTCACCTTAGTGTATTTCGTCTTCCTGTTGTGCGTCTTCATCTCATGGCGCGTCCCTTATGCGTAGCCAGTATAGTAGGACTTTGGCCATGCTGTCAGAATGTTTGTGTAATTGTCCTCGTCCGCGTCACCTGGTGCCCGGGGTATACGAGTGTTCGGGCTGCCCTATCCAGCCTGTGATGTATAATTGGTGTGTGCTTGTATCTCGGTTTGTGCTAATAATGTTTGTTTTGGCGTGATAATACTCGCTGTGTATCTTTTATGTAATACAGGCCATCCTGACAGGACCCCTTTCAGACTGCAGTATAAGTAAATGCATAAATAAAATAAGCGATGTTCATTCTCATAATCTTCGTCCTGTGCGCTACATCTTTCAGGATAAAAAAAAATTGCTTGAAATACGTCAATGATCTAGCCCCCATTTTACACTGTTGCCCTCTGGGCCAACAATGTTCTGGAAAGTACGCGTTATTTCTGTGCATATCAATAATCTTTCTACAGTGTTGTGTCCTCAACATCGCATGTTGTAGCAGCACCTACCAGAGTTTAGTCAGCCAACACAAGGTGGGCACTCAAGTTACTCTGATCCCAGACGGGGTGTGGAAAACTTGACATCAAGAATGGGATAGTGCTAGTCTCCAGCGCGCGCCACCCGATGGGTTGGCAGATAAATATCAAGAAAGCTTACGATTCACCTTAGATTACCTAATTTTTAATTTTCTATTCCTATTGGCCGCATCTGTCTCTCCACCCCTCGCCACGCACACGCCGTTAAGTCATGTTATATTCCCTCATTTGGGCTTGGCGACATAGTGTTCGCTGAATAAACTATTAAGTGATCGAGTGAAAGTGAGCAGAAATGTGTACTCTGCTCTCGGGTAGCGCCATCGTGGGTCCGGTCTGATAGGAAGAACAACGGATGCGAAGAAATGGGCACGCCGACCGCTGGCTAGAAACCGTACGTCGCATCCGTTCCTTGAAGTCAGAACAAATGGTGTATTCACGGGACCACTAGAAACGCCAGGAGGCATAGCAATAACAATGTTCTCTTTATGTTGCGCGGTCAGACAAAAAATTATTCTAGCGTGCGGATCCAGCTTCCGTAATGGAATGAAATGTCCTTGACGCTAGTGTATTCTCTGTTTTCAGGCGCTCTACGCCCGCTGCCATAACCTCCACTGCGCCATCACGGATGTGGAGCTCTACGAGGACTCAGCTGGGCTGCTCATTCGCGATATTTCCCAGTTACAGTGTGGCCCAGAAAAAACAAAGGAGCACTAAAGGGGCCCTGAAAGATTAAAAAAATCTGCCTCTCCCGTAATCGAGAGTAGAGTAAGCATGAAATGTTTACGCGCATAACACATTGGTTGTAGATGGTACCAGTCAAAACCTTGAAATGGGTCTAGTGTTCACCACACCACACCACACTCTTCTTGTTGCGTGGAAGCGACCGCCTGCAATAGTGCGGGCTTAGGTAGGCAGCCGCGAACCGTGGCGGCCTGGTCGCTTTCGGGAGCGGCCGCATAATCATGGCGTTGTCGGCAGCGGCGACAAGTCTTCGGCTATGGCGTATATAACTCGCAATGCGATCACTTTCCGCAAGACGCTTCCTCCCTCCCCTTCATCAGGCTCCATTGCTCGGCTTAAACAGCTGTGACGGTGGCAGCATTGAAATACAGGACGATGCAGAAGCGAACGCGGACACGACGAGACGCAGGCCTGACAAGAATGTATAAGCAGCGCGTTCTAATACTCCGCGATCGTGTATACATATGCCTGCCGAAGGGCCAAACGTCATGAGCTGAAGGCCCAGCGGCCGGTCTTTACATGCGTGAGTGTGGGACCCCAGCGCCATCCTTGGGGACGGCGCAGAAGCGGCCCCCCACGGCCCTCTCTCGTAGAGTCTCGTTAAATCTCGTACGGTGCCCGGATGCTCTCGTTTCAGTGCGCGGATGATCTCGTTTCAGTGCCCGGATGATCTCGTTTCATTGCCCGGGTGAGTGGAATTCAGTTCCCGGATGTTGGCTCTCGGTCTCGGCGTGACGTCACCACACTGCCGACAACAGGAGCTAAAAGCATTTCATGGTTAAAAGTGCGCTGCAGTGAAGTCTGCACAAAGTTTACTTGAGCTGTGTGGATGCTATGTGGATGCTGCACATGGTATGCTAGTGTACTCGAATACATTAGTCTTGCTTTTGTCTGTGAGATGCAACACATATATGCAAACAATATGTATTTACGGTAAGTAAGGATTGACAGCATCGCCAATCATATTCTACACACGACGAGAAGACACAAAAGCACAATACATAATATAGTGTGGGTTGCCCGACATGAGGGAGTGCGTCACTATAGTCAGTTGCGTCCTGTTGCGTTGCCGTGCGATATTGCCAGACCAATCGTGGCTTCTTCAGCTGATTCTATGTTTGGGTTGTTTATTGTTGCGCTGGTTATTTTTCCCTCCTTCGTCTGTTACAACGGCGATAGTTGCGTTGGTATCGGTACTTTGCTGCGTCCGTGTAGACTACGGTTAGATTGTCGCTGAGTTCCTTGCTAAGTGCTCGGACTCTGCCTTGTCGTCTTTCATGGTGTATGTTGTGGTCCATGTGTCGGGGTATGAGTCATACCCGGATGTTGTTTCTGTCTTTGTTATTCATCTGTTCCTTGTCTCTTTGTGTGCTTAGAGCTAGCCGTAATTTCTCCTATATGTGTATTTCCGTTCTGGTTTGAATGAGTCTAATTGCGCACTACGTTGCGCTTCTCGTAGTTCGTCGAAGGTGTTCGATAGTCCCAGTGCCATTAGTTTTTCGGCTGGGTGGACATTGAAAGTTTGTGCGCCGTTTTGTACACTTTCCGTAGTATGGTCTCGGTTTGTAGAGTCTCTTGCTTGTTTAGTTCATGGAAGGGGAGGCTGTACGTTACCCTGCCCGTGACGAAGCTGTCTATGAGTCTTAGGGTGTCCTGTTCTCTCATCCCCTTCTTATTACTGCTGACTCTTCGCACAGTTCTGGCGACTTGCTCTGTTGTATTCTTAAGAAGCGATGGTTTTGCTAGATCGTCCTGTGTTTTGCAGCCACATTCCAAGCACCCTGACTTCCGTTTTCTCAGGTATTGCTTGGTTTCCCAGTTCCAGAGTGATTTGGGAGTGACATTTTTGTGTATCTTTTTTATTCTTATATATTCTGATTTATCTGCTGAGCACGATAATCCTCTGGCCCTGGCGTATTGTACAGTTTGGTCGATCGCTCTTTGTAGGCGCACTTGTTTAGCTGCTAGATAGCCTGTGGTCCATATTATGTCATCTGCATACATTGCGTAGCTGATGTTTCAAAGCTCTTAGTATATTCCAAGTTCGGGCCATGCCTAGAGTTCCTCTAAGTGTTTCCGTGAACTGTTACAAATTTTGCGTGGCGATGTTGTCTGCGTGCTCTGACGCCTTCTTTGTCAGTTCTGCGATCTTCAGCTTGAGTTTCCTGTTGTGTTTTTGCTGCCTCCTGATAAGGCTTCTTCGTTCTTGCAATTGGTGAAGAAGGTGGCTGTCTACGTCTGGGTGTTGTTTGGTGCGAGCGATCATCTTCGTGTATTTTTGTCTGACCTTCATAAGCTCCGCGCACCACTCTTCTATGTTGGTTATCGGTTTTATTATTTCGTTGCTGTGGTTTCTGAAGGCTTCCCAGTCTGTAATTTTGGCAGTCCCTAGGCACCGCTTCATTTCTCCTGCGGCTATTTCTAAGTTAGGGATGAAGTGGTCGCTTCCTACGGTTTGTAATAAGGGAGTAATTACTCAATGACGTCCACCCGAGCGCAGCCATACGGCCACAAAGGAAAGCTATACAGCTTTCACAGAAACTTCGTAGTTAAAGAAAAATTCGTCCTGGTCCGGGATTCGAACCCGGGACCACCGCTACACCGGAGCAGTCGCTCTACCAATTGAGCTAACCGGGACGGCAAGCTTATGGTAGGGCGAGAGCGAATTGATCTATAACTCGAAGTGGGAACAGTGTTGACCAAATATTTTAGGGGAATCCCCCAAGGTGGAGTAGATTTGTAATAAGGGAGTAATTACTCAATGACGTCCACCCGACCGCAGCCATACGGCCACAAAGGAAAGCTATACAGCTTTCACAGAAACTTCGTAGTTAAAGAAAAATTCGTCCTGGTCCGGGATTCGAACCCGGGACCACCGCTACACCGGAGCAGTCGCTCTACCAATTGAGCTAACCGGGACGGCAAGCTTATGGTAGGGCGAGAGCGAATTGATCTATAACTCGAAGTGGGAACAGTGTTGACCAAATATTTTAGGGGAATCCCCCAAGGTGAAGTAGATTTGTAATAAGGGAGTAATTACTCAATGACTCAATTACTGAATGACTCAATTACTCAATTACTCAATTTGGTCAACACTGTTCCCACTTCGAGTTATAAATCAATTCGCTCTCGCCCTACCATAAGCTTGCCGTCCCGGTTAGCTCAATTGGTAGAGGGACTGCTCCGGTGTAGCGGTGGTTCCGGGTTCGAATCCCGGACCAGGACGAATTTTTCTTTAACTACGAAGTTTCTGTGAAAGCTGTATAGCTTTCCTTTGTGGCCGTACGGCTGCGCTCGGGTGGACGTCATTGAGTAATTACTCCCTTATTAGAAATCTACTCCACCTTGGGGGATTCCCCTAAAATATTTGGTCCTAAGGTTTCCATTGTATTTTGCCATTCGATATTCTCTATTTTTTTTAGAAGGCTAGGTCAGGCGTGGTGTCTTTACAGACGCTGTTTCCTATCCTCGTCGTAGTTGTGGATGGAACGTTGCTAACCATTCCCTTCGTCACAGTCCGTTGGCACGTATCGCATGACCTGATATATCTCTTGATGTCAGCCTATACACCGGGCCAATAAAATCCACTGAGAACCCTAGCTATCGTTTTCCGTATACTTTGACGACCGGATAATGCACGCTCATGCGCCAACATGAGGACTTGCGTGCGTAAGCACTTCGGTACCACCGCTTGCTCAAAGACTGGGCCGGGACACACTTGGTATGTCCGGAAAAGAACACCGTCATCTATGTGAAAGGTATGGGTGGTCTGTCCCTTGCCAGGAAATGCTTGCCCCAACTTCCTGAGACAGAACTCTAAGGTCGGGTCTTCCTGCTTGAGGCGAAACTCCGGCCGTGACAAGTGGAGTGCGTTATGAGAGGACCTTTTGCTACTATCTGGAACCTTCACCGCCACCATAAGGGAAGGAACATCGACCAAATCCGTCATGGCAGGAGAAGCTGCCTGAGCAGTTGGAACTGACGGGTCGACCGAGAATGGAGCTTTAGCGGCAGGGACATTGCCTATTATGATGTAGTACAGAGGTGTAGACAAGCACCGCGCGATGGGCCTACCCGAGAAGTACGGTGAATAAATCACCACCTACGCTTCCAGAACTTCTACACTGGTCCCATTGGCGAAGAATAACGTAGCCTTTTTCCCTGTAAGTGCAGCTGCCGGTACGAGGGACTCACGCACAACAATGCTGTTGCTGCCTGCATCCCGTAATACCGAACCAGGCTGGCCCAACACTTCGCTGTGCCCCACGGGCGTACCAGCCTCCACAGGGGCGGAAGGGCAGAACATCGCCCCCAACTGGCCCTCTATGCGCGCTACCTCTGCAGAGTTATCGGGACGAGAATACCGAGGTGTCATGCAACATGCGGACGCCTCACGGTCTCCTAGTCTCTCAGCTCTGCATGACTGGGCATCATATCTTACCTTGCGGCACCAGGTGCAATACGACTGCTTCAGCTTCGTGACAATCCGACGCCTTGTGCCCTGTCTTCTCGAAAAGAAAACATCGAAGGCGAGATTCTGGACCAGAAATCTCGTTCTTGGCTTTACTTAGCGTCTGCTCCGGCCTATTTAAAGACCAAGTTATTTTGCCGCTGTGCTTCGAGAAAATTATCGGCAGCCTCCGCCAGCTTTTGAACTGTCTCGCCCTCCGGCTCACGTAATAAAAGGGCTAAACGGGAATGACAGCTGTTCAGGAATTGCTCGCTCACGACCATTTCGCGAACTGGCTCTATTTAGGAAGCCCTATTTGCAGTTTCGACTTTTGGGCCTCCTGATGTATGTATACGCCATAACCATGTACTGTAGTGTAACTATGAAATAAACTTGATTGGATTTGACAAAAAAAACTCAAATGTGAGGCCTTTTCCCCTCATCCCGACCCAACGGTCAAAGAAGTTAAATAACCGCGCAGCATGCTGCGAGGCCGTTTCGCCATCCTGGGGCTTGCTGTGGCGAAACTTTTCTCGGTACCCTTCTGCGGTGAACCTAAACATCTGCAGCAAGGTAACCTTCGCTTTGTCATAGTCTACGGAATCCTCGAGCGAGAGCCGACCGAATACCCTAAGTGCTTCGCCGCCAAGGCATAGGCTCAACGCCGTTGCCCACTTTTCCTTTGGCCAACCCTGCCCCGTGGCCACATGCTCAAACCTCCTTAAGTAGGCATCGAGGTCATCCCGTGCTTCATTGTACTGTGGAATGAAGCGGTGCAGGTTAATGGAGCTGGCCCGTGCGACGCTGCGTTCTCCGAGGTAACTTGAATGATTTTCGCTACCCTCCATGACCCTTATTTGAGCTGCAAGTAAGTTCCGCGGCTAAAACTCGAAATGTTCCTTCACAGCCTCACGTCTCAATTCCGTACCTCTAACTCCAGTCTCTGCTTCGTAGCTTCACGCTCCGTCTCTTTACGAAACTCGTCCACCCACGCTCGCAACTCGACATCGCGCAAGCTCATGCTTTCACCTAAAGCAATCAACTCTAAAGTGCTCATACTGTCTCTAAATTAGCTTAACAGGCAAACTAATAAAAAAATCTAACCTGGTCCTGTCGTAGCGGATTCCAAATTTTGTGAGGAGGTGAAAGATTGCAGGGAACGTTTCTACCTTCCGGGGAAAGGTGAGAGGAATAGACCAGGCGGTTTTGGAAAAAAGTAATTTAGGTTTTAAAGGAAAGGCTCACTAATACACACGACAGAAGAAAAGCACACGCGAAAGAAACCCGATAAACTCAACAAGAGGAAAGAAAAGTCCACTTAAGTGCTAGTGCCCGGTGTGTGCTTCGCCGGCTGGTGCGTCAAGCAAGGAGTTGAGGCGAGGCAGCTGCGCTCCTACCCGCGATGAGACGTGGAGTAGAAGAAAGTGATGGGCACGGCGGGCATCAGCGGCGCTGCGTGAGCCATCACGGGCTGAGGCAGCGCCCCCGAAGCGGTTTTTATTGCGAAAGCAATACTACGCCAGGTGTCGCCTCTTCGCGGTACCTCAGCCTACCCTTCACGGTCCGTGGTTGTTCATGTAGCTACTGACGTCATACCAGAGCGACAGATGGGGCACCAAGTCGGCTCCTCAGCGCGCCGTAGCTAGAACTTCGCGGCCGGTCGACCACCTGCGAACGGCGGTAAGCGATTGACGTCATACAAGTTGCAAGAGCTTGCAGGCCTTGCTGCGGTGATGAATGTGAGTTGCAGCGTGTGGTATGACGTCATCCACAGACACCCCGGCGCTATCGGGTGTAGAAAAAAGTAGCGCCTGCTCGCCGGTTCTTCGGTGTAGCTATGGAAGACCTCGGACGCGAGTCAATTTTCTTGTGTTGTCTTACCGTTTAACTTGATGGAGGCTATGTATATCGAAGATGCTACAACTTGCACCACTTGCTTTCACAATTACCGAGGCTTAACCAAAGCTAAGCCCCAGCCATTTTCTTCAAGCAAGCGGCCCCGAAGTCTGCTGGTTCCAGGCTGTCGACGGCGGTCTGGTGTGCGGGTCTATGAGTTCAGGCGTATCTGGCGGAGGTCCAACCCTGGAAACTCGGGGCGCCAGAAACCACGTACGCGTGCGTCGCCGCCGCGTCCCAGCTCTCTCCTCCTCCTTCCTCTTCCACACGCTGCGCCGTACTCATCTGCACGAGCTATCCGTGCTTCGTCGTCTTCGGCTCCCCACAACCGACGCTGGGTGGCGCTATCTCCGTACAGAAGGCCCCCTCTTCGGAAGTTTTTCCGAGGGAAAAAATCCAAGTCCAGGAGAGCGACCCCAGTCGTGTTAGACGATCGCACCACAGCGCGCACACCACACACAATACGACGGTTGTAAGTGTTCAAATCGTACACAGACATTCGCAGAGACAACACAGAGAGTACATGAATAGTCAACGTAATGCCTCCATAGAGGGGCGAGGAAACATGGAAGGCATAAAAAGGAGGTAGCGGAAACTCAAAGGCAAACAAACTAACAAAGACAATGCCAACAATAGCAGGTGTGGGCTCTTGCTCTGCTTAAATAGTCTGCTCCGACATCAGATCAACCCTTGATGTGCTCCACACGAAAGGAGTACTCTTGTAGCAAGAGTATCTGAGCGCGCGACTATTCAAGTGCTTGGCCTACCCTTCACGGTCGGTGGTCGTTCATGTGGCTACTGACGTCATACCAGAGCGACAGATGGGGCTCCAAGTCGGCTCTTCAGCGCGCCGCAGCTAGACTTCGCGGCCGAACGACATGTGGCGGTCTGTCATGTGACTACTGACGTCATTCCAGAGGGAGAAATGGGGCACGAAGTCGGCTCTTCAGCGCGCCGCAGCTAGAACTTCGTGGTTGGTCGACCACTTGCGAACGGCGGCAAGCGATTGACGTCATACAGGTTGCAATAGCTTGCAGGCCTTGCTACCCCCCATACGAGCGCTAAACATTCCCGCTATATGGCAGAATACCATGTCTCTCGGGGCAGCAACTGCCTGCTGCCATACGAGACAGGATGGAGAATGCTATCGTGCTCCTGCAAGAAAACTGCCCCCAGGCCCGTACCAGAGGCATCCGTACGTAGGAGAAACTCCTTGGCCAGATCAGGCGCCCGGACGACGGTTTCCGACGCTAGGGCTTATTTAAGCTCTCCGAAGGCCCAGTCACGCTCCGGAGTCCAACGCACATAGTTGTTTTCTGCTTTGCGGGTGAGTTCCACCAATGGTCGGACCTTGGCCGCATAGTGAGTGATTAAGTCCCAGTGGTAGCCGGCCAAGCCGACGAACGATCTAACCTGCTTCTTGGTTTGCGGTTCTGGTGTGTGTGCAATTCTAGAGGCATTTGAATCTACTGGCCGAATCTTGCCTTCGCCCAACACATGTCCCAAGATCACACGGTTAGGTCCGAGTTCGCACGTCTGTGGTTTAACAGTGAGGCCCGCTCCTCTGATACGCTCAAACAAGAGAAGGAGGGTGTGTATATGCTCCTCACACGTTGCAGTAGCGACCAACACATCTATATAGTGCACCACATTGGGCAAATCTGACAGAAGCACCCTCATGAGGCGGGTGAAAATCGCGGAGGCAGTCTTAATACCGAAATGCATGTACTGGAACTGATAGTGGCCAGACTGCGTGGAAAAAGCAGTGATGGGTTTGGACGCGTCATCCAGAGGAACCTGCCAGCAACTCTTAGTAAGGTCCAATTTCGATAAATAGCATTTAGTGCCAACCTCTGTAAATTTGACATCAGTTCTCGGGATAGGCTCGGCATCATCTACCAGGACGCTGTTAACCCCTTACCTCATGAATTTTATTTTTACGCAAAAAAATTTCGGGCCTGGATTTGTGACAGAAACACTCATGTCATGCTTCATTAAAAAAAAAACCGCGCAGTTGCAATTTATAACAGCATTTTCTTCGCGTATCACATATGATACAGCATGCAGTTACTGGTATATTTTTGTATATACACAAAAACATAGGATATTAGGAAAACGAAAAGAAAGATTGACAAATATGTAGAGAGCAAGTGAAATAACAGAATTTATTGCAGAAAAATGAAAATCTCTTCAACCTTAACAATGAAACTCCTGCAGTGAGGTACGTCACTGATTTGGCCCCTCTGATGCTGATGATTCTGCTAATGGAACAAAGCAAAGTAGTTTCGCTCCCCGTTGAAGCAGGGAGCAGCATTGCACTTCTTGCATGAAACATTTGTGAGCCGGTTGCAATAGGGCAGCCGGCAGCGCACTCGCTTGTGAAGCCAATTAGGCATGTGGTCCGTTTTGTCCAGGCGGACGTCAGCAGTAGGCAGCGGCACGAGCGAGCCCTCTTCTTTGGGTGGATGAGCGTCTCAATTTCCGACCTTGGTCGCCCTGCGCTCTTTCTCTCGTGTGGCTTCCCTGCCTTGACCAGTCCTTCTGCGGCGGCAGACTTGAGTTCCAGAAGGGGAGTTTGGCGCCTCCTTGTCATCGCCACAGCAGCCAGGCATTCACCACGGTCAGGTCCATCAAGTGAAAGAAGATCCGATGGTACCACTTCTTGGACCATATTTTGATCCGATAGTAGCCCAAAATTGAGTCCAGCAGATCCTCGCAAATTACTTCTCGCAAATGATGTCAAAACTTTCTACAGGATAAAGAAATTTGAAGAACTGTAAGGATGTGACAAGGTCTGTGATAGTTGACGGCATCTCAGCGCTACCAGTGAACTCTATTTCTCTTGGGTCCCTCGTAAGGCAGGCTTTTGTCCACTTCGGCGGGTATTTGAGAGGCCCTTTTTTGCCTCGAGTACTCAATGCTGGCAGCGGAGCTTCATCTTTACTATCGTCCTCGCTTTCGGACGACTCATCTGCCAGTAGGGGCGGCGCCTGGGTCGGAAAAATTACGAGGAACTTTAGCGGCTAAACTGGTGCAAGGCGAAAGCCTGAGTGCTGCATTCTGCTACCCGATTGTTCACTTCACATTCTGTTAGTGCATTAATTGCAGTCAATTAATGACGCTTAATCTTCGCCTTTAGGAGTGGCACGCGCCAGCGTGTTGTAGCGCTGCCAGGGAGTCCACGGAACGCCACCACCCGTTCGGCGCGATGCGTTGCCCTTTGAACGCAACGCTTTTTTAGGAAAGCAAATGGGCTGTAACTCTTTGTCCTCTCGGTGGACACCTGAACAGCATTGTACAGGAAGGAAGGAAGTGGAGTGAAAGAAGAAAAAGAGAGGGGCCGTAATGAAGAATACAAAATTTTATTTGTAACTGTCTCACATATCTCGGTGGACACCAGTCGAAAATTGTATTCGAGGAAAGGAAATTGCGCAGTAACTACCTCACATATTTCGGTGGCCACCCGTCAAAATTCGCGCGCAATGACGTCACAACCATTTCGACCAATCTGAAACGAGGACAAATTTGCTAAAACATCTTGGTCACGACAATATGAGTATAGTGTACTAGTATAGTATGAGCCATTAAAGGCTTTCGCCTTTAAAATATCTTCCTCGTCGTCGTCTGACAGCTCACTACCGCTGCTTCTATCGCCATCACCTGGAATGGGCCGGACTCCACGTTTCGTTCCACCGTAAAGAGTGCCGACATCCATGGCCTGGAATGTAAAAAAAAAGATTCCTCACCGTCGGGCAAACGCAAGTGAAGCATATCACAGTACAAATTTATTATTTCTCTGAAAAAAATGCCAACGCGTTTTCACACACAAAAATTACCCCTAACTGCATAGTGTATCACATATGATACAGGCCTGAATGTGGCCCTCACGGCATAAAGAAAAGGTTTTGCACACTCAAAATGCGCCCAGATGAAGTGAAGGAGCAATTCTTTACGTTAATAATTTTTTTGAAACGGGAGTATGTGTCAGAAGTACAAAAACATAGGATTCACTTGCCAACTTCGTGCGCACAACTTGCGACGCTGCGTCCTCGTGTTTGCAAACAGAAATTACGTTCAAAAAAACTTCGAGAGGTGAAGCCACCGCTGGTGTAGTTGCTAGACATGATGTAGATTCCCGCTAAATGCAGAATAATTTTTTATGCGTAGCATATTGCACTCAGTTCAGCCCTTGGGCGCGGCCGGGCAGCCACCTAACCAAGTCACGTGGTTTGGTGACGTCACGTCACGTGCTTACGTGACGTCACCAAAGCACGTAAAGAAAACAAAAAAGAAAACGAAAATAAAAAAGGGATGGCTGAGCATGGTGGCGGTTGCAACAGCCCCGTTTCAAAGCGGGCGCCTATCCATCCATCCATCCATGCGTCACGGAGGAAAAGCTGCCGAGAAAATCCTCGCGCAAAAAGACCGCGCAATATGCAACGCATTCTTGGCTTAACCAAGCTAAGCCTGGGCATTTTTTTTAGTTTCGTTTCTGCGTTATGGGAAGAAGAAGTTTGGTGTGTATCATATATGATACACCATGCGGTAAGGGGTTAATTCGACGGAAATCTATGCAGATCCGGTACGTCTGGTCAGGTTTCTTGACCGGAACCAGTGGAGAGTTGTAGGGTGAACGAGAGCGCTCGCTTACTCCTAACTTCAACAAGGATTCAAGAACGACGGCGGGATTCAAGAAAGACCCTGTTTGGAGCTGTCTAAGGTGGCACTCATCGGTTCTGTCGAGACCCTTGGCGGGTCCCAGGAGTACCCTTTTGCAGAGGCGTACATAGATTGTAATATCCGCGTAAGAGATTAGCGAAATCTGTACGATTGCTGCGGCAGTGCTAATGAAATATCTTCAGTAACTGATTTCTTGTGGCAGAAGCCTCCGGTATATATACTAAGAAAACACATTTTGCTTACCCTTTTTGGGAGCTATCATATTAATGTGACTTATTATTGGATGACATCTTTCTTACATATTGACGGTGTACCCACAACGAGTTGCTTACATTGTATCCACATTACTGATCGATGTATTATGCCTGACTAATGTTCGTTGCTGCAAAAATTTGTCCGAGGGAAATGTTACTCTGCTGTTGTTTTGCCGCGCAAATTAATTTTGTTCACTCATATGGGTGACTGCACAGAAGAAAGAACATATGGGCCAATGGTGACCGGAACCAAACATACGCTTATTTTGCATGTCATGATACAGTTTCTTTACTTCATGCAGTCCACGACGCTTAGGTTTCGATATATTATTTTTTGGGAAGCGTAGTACTCCTCCATGTCATCAACCACGCAGTTGTAGCCATGCGCCTTCGCATAGTCCGACTGTACCATGGCAAGAAAAATGAAATCAGGTCAGCACATGCATTTAGGAAGGAACTTGAAACGGCACAAAATAGATTGGCCAACTGTTTACCTGAGGCAGAAGCCTCCGGTACCTATACTGCGCAAACGCATACTCCTTACACTCCTTCTGTTCGTTGCTGCAAAAAGTTGTACACGGGGCCAAGGCCTCGTCAGGCTCTCAGCCTTTGGCCTTGACCTCCTCTTACACTGTCTGAGAAACAAATAAAGGAAAAAAATTGCCGACGATTGCGCAAAAATTTGTACAGAGGCCAAAGGACTCGTAGGGCTCTCAGCCTTTGGCCTTGACCTCCTCTTACACTGTCTGAGGAACAAATAAAGCAGAACAATTGCCGACGATTACGTTACTTCCTAATGCGAAATTTGGGCGCAGCTCATCAGCTGTTTCAGCTTTTCGATAGACAGCTTGATATTTTTCACAGATATTCCTTCTCCAAGAAACACTCCACTAACAGTTCTTGATTGTCATGAAGGAAGCTTTGCTGACGGAGAAATAGATGGATATACGCTCGACTTGCTGCACCAATGCCTGATACTCAAAGACGAAGTCTGCGCAACTATTTCGCGAGGTTGTCACAGCTGTGGGAGCCGTTACGAGCGAGAGGAACGCGATGTTCTCCCGCATAAGGGGTAAGAAATTCCCGCTTGTCTCTAATCTACGAGGGGGTACCCAAAAGAAACCGGACTTATTTTTGTTTGAACTTATTTCTTCACATTTTAAGCACACACCTTCAATCTCCTTCAAAATATTCCCCACTCACAATGATACACTTGTCGATTCTTTCATTCCATTTTTCAAAACATTGTTTAAATTCATGTTTTGTGATGCTTGATAGTGCCTCCGTCGTTTTTTTTCTTCACCTCAGCAACATCAGCGAAACGCTTTCCATTCACCTATTTTTTCATTCTAGGAAACAAAGAAAGTAGCACGGGGCAAGGTCGGGAGAGTATGAGGGTTGAGGAATAGGGGTCATGCCATTTTTGTTCCAAAGTTGTCGTAGAGACAGGGCTGTGTGAGCAGGGGCATTGCCATGATGGAAAAACCAGTCACCCGACCGCCACAAATCTGGCCGCTTCCACCGCACACTGTTACCAAATCTTTTCCAGACATCCAAGTAGAAAGCCCGGCTAACTGTCTGACCCTGCGGAACAAATTCTCAATGGACGACTCCTCTCACGTCGAAAAAACAAATCAGCATTGTTTTGAGGTTTGGTTTCACCTGACGAGCTTTCTTGAGGCGAGGTGAATTTGAAGTTTTCCATTGGCATGATTGTTCCTTTCATTCAGGATTCGATTCAGGAACACTTGAGTTGTCCCCATCGCATCGTCCTTGTACGTCTTTCTTAATATTTCAACAGTTTCCATTCAACTTTTCCCGAGCAAAAATCAGAATTTCACCGGCGCACGCTGTTCGCGAAAATCCGCCATTGCAAAAACGACATTCAAACAAAACAGTCGTCACTCTAAAACTCTGCCTAAACTAGTCTGACCTCCTTCAACGACGGAACTCGGCTTACTGACTCTGGAATGTTCGTTCTATGTGCTCCTAGTGGCAAAACGCGGTACCACAGAAGCTTTGCCGACCAAAAAATTTAGTCCGGTTTCTTTTGGGCACCCCCTCGTACATCAAAGGCCCCACCCACCCTGCCACCCTGGCAGGTGGCAGCGTTTCTGGTACAAAGTTGTCAATGCCAAAGCATGCAGTGCACATCTGTCACTACTACCACATAGCTTAAAGCACGATTGAGGTGTCCACTGTTCCAAGAAGTCAGTTATGCGCCTTCCCTCTCGTTCAGGTGTCCACCGAGATGTGTCAGAGAGATACTGCGCATTTCCTTTCCTCAAAAACCAGTTCACAAATTTTACCCTCCGCTTTCCAAGCTCCCGCTCTATTGGTTTCGCAGCTGTGGAAGACTATAATACCGAAGACACTTTGGAAATTCTGAAGTGTTTTTGGCGAAAGCGTTCTGGTCAACTCTCTGTCGCTTCCCAGAACCGCTTGGTACGGAATCACTGGGCCGCTTCGGAGCCATGTGTCTCACTCATTCGACTGCAACGTGACGTCGGGCGAAGGAGCGGTGGTGTAGCTGCCACCGCCGACTCGCGCGCGCTCGTTCTACCGCTACTGTGTGACGTTACGGTTGCTAGGCACAGCTGCGCCGCCCCTTGGCGCGCCGGTTGTTAAGGACGGGAGGAGGTTGCGCTTTTACATTCTCCTTTACGAGCTCCAGCTCCATTGCTTTCGCAGCTTAAAGAGTGCCGACTGCTGCTTACAATGGACAACGGCGACGCCGCGAAACGCAAAAACGGGCGACTAAGAGTTGCGCTCTAAAAAAGTGAAAGCTAAAATAACGAGAGAAATCGATAGTTTAAATGATAGGTTTAGTAACGAGAAAATACAAAAAAAATACATGAAATGAGCGGCAAAGGGATTGTCCCATGCTGAAGCCATTAGGGAGAGTACTCGGACTAAAACTGCAAGAAACAAAGTTAGGCACCGAAAATACCTTTCATGCTGAGTCAGATATGCGCTCACTACTACGATGCGGGTGAGGGGGAGGAGGTGAAAAGTGTATTGGGGCAACGGCTGTACAGTGGCGCGTAAGGCACTTAATAAGCTAGGGTCTCTTTTTGCGCGCCGAATACGATTCCCCCGTGCAGTATGGATGATTGTAAGAAAGTCAAGCCGAAACGCAGGCAAAAAACTGACTCGCCTCTGAGATACACTCAGAAGAAGACATTTCGTGTTTCTCAGTACTAACCTGTTGTCGATAAGGAAAAGTTTTGAACAACCTGCAAAACTGAGCCAAATGAGGTCAATTGCTTGCCCACAACAACGATGTTTTGAAGCGGGAATTGATCTATTTTTGAAGAAGGCATCAGACCTTGTTTTGTACCACTGCATTACTACTCGGCATGACATACTAAAAGGCTTACTGAGCATCTATGACATGCGAAAGTGTCTAATAAAACCAATTAATGGAAATGCCCCTCGTAAAAGTGGCCTGCATGCACTGATTAATAATAGAACCCACTTATTGCCATGTTTTTTGTTCTAATGACCATCTCTGTCTCTTCCGAGTAGGTCCCACTGGGGGCCTTCGAGTGTACTCGCATGGGCAAATGGGGCTGGGGCAGCAAGCTTTGTAGTATCAACGTCTGCTCCCTGTGGGGAATAAGTGACCAGCCCAAATCGGAGTTGCCCTTTTTCGTTCTACGTGGGTCCCATATCGGTGCTATTGGACCTACGGCAGGTCATATTCCTACATCTAGTCCACAACACTCCTTTGTCTGGTACTTCAGGGATGATTTAACGTCTATGTGGGCTCTGTGCTAATAAAATCTCTGCTAGCCTAAGCAGGGCTCCCTAAAAGAAACCGCTGGAGGTCCCACACATTCATTGGTAAAGTTGGAAAACGGGCGTGTAGAATTGCTGCCCACATCGGCCCCTGGTAGGGTACATGATCCCAGATGAATGTCAGTGTGGGCACTATTCTGAAAAAAAAAACGTTGTTAGCACAGAATGGGCTGTCCAAACGAAACTACTTTAGGTTGAACATAGGCCGAGGTTGGGCTGGTAAAGGAGGCGTGCCCGAAGGCTGGCCACATCGATCTCTCGCAAGGCACTTGAGGGCAGACACAAAGTAAATGTGGGCTCAATGCTGAAAAAAAACAACTGGTAGCCAAAGTAAGGCTGGCCGACACGATACCGCTGTAGGTTCTACATAAGCCGTGGCGGGCCTGGAAAACGGGCGTGGCCAATTCCTACCCAGATCAGTCCTTGCAGGGTACTTGAGGGCAGATGCAACGTCAATGTGGGCTCCATGTTAAAAAAAGAAAACACTGTTAGCCGGAATGGGGTGGCCCACACGAAACTTTCACAGGTCCCATATACTCCGCGGTGGGGCAGTTGGAAAGGCCGCTTCTACATCCCTCGCACATTGTTGTCTTGTAGGCTGTTTGACAGCAGTGAAACAAATTTGAGCCCTGTGCAGGGAAACTTCATTAAGCCTAATTGGTACTGCAAGCACACAGCCGCTAAGACCTCACATTGGCCGTGCCGGGGCTGGAAAGCGGGCGTGTCTAAAAGCTGTCCATACCGAGTGCCGTGCTGAAGAGTGCCTGAGCTTGCTTTGTGTACCAGAGTGTTTGCACAGTTCTTGAATCTCCTCTTATGCCGAAAAGTTAAATCAACTTTGCCTGCTGTACATTTCCTACTATTTCTTATCGGTTGCTGCTTCCTTTGTAACATCCTCTCCCCACCCTATGTCGTGCCCAGTTCTCGGCCTTTAGGTTAAATAAATAAATCCCTCGTCAGGGTATTCTGCGCAGATGCGACGCAGAGGCGGGCGCTTTACAGGAAGAAAACGCGTCAAGCTCATGAGGCTGCATTGCAGCTGATAGTCCTACGTCAACTACAGGCAAGCTGAAAACACCGGCTTTCCTCCATCTTGTTGATCTTCGATTGATGAACATCACAAATTAAAAATAAAACATCCCCTATGCTGCTCAGTTTCGGTGACTGTCGGCTTCAAGCATGTAAATTAAAGCGAGTAGCTATATAAAGATATTGACACAAGGAGCGATCGATTGTTTTAAAAACTGCATAGAAACTTTTCTTTTAATGCTGTCAGTCATGCTCATGAACAAAGGCCAATCAAGAGAACGACTTCAGTTGGTACATTAGTGGTCTAGTTTGCTCATGTTGAATGCCTTACGACTAGGTATGAAGGCAGCTAACTCAAGCCCAGTGTGTTTTACATTATTAACGCCCTGAAATCTAATCGTGTCGCATAAATTTGACCTGGGGGCGAGCATTACCAGGCTAGGTGGGGGGCGCTACCACCTAGAGAAAGATGTCGGAAGGGGCGCCACTCTCGCCACCCCCCCCCCCCCCCCCCTTTGCGGAGTCCCTGACTGCAGAGCTTACAATGGGTAACCCTTTCCGCGAACTGAACATTCGGGAGACAACTGCAAGCTACGCAATCGAAACGACTGAGCGTGTGATCGTTGCAGTGTTTGCGACCATGTATACCCACCATTGAATTAAAGTTCTGTCCCTCCTACCGGTGACGTCGAGATTTTCCTATCAGAAAGGATAAAAAGTTGGAGTGGAGACATAAGCTCCGCCTTAAGGGTATGATGCGATAGCATATTGGTTCATACACATACATGCAGAGGGTGACTCTATAACGGTATAGATGGCTGGTATTCCTCATACGCCTCAGGCGCTGTGGTGCAGCGGTTAAGCGATGCGCCACTGCCCTGCGATGGCAGGTGCTGCCACCTAGTGAGGCTTGTGCGACCCAAGTTGCTCCTTCCGAGCGACCAATCATTAATTTAACTGCCACTTGTCAAGGTAGGCAGTCTGCTCACTGTGATGACGCTGCAGGATCACTTGAAATAGGTGGATCAGGTGCCTCCTGGGTTGCTATCTGGGTACCAACCTAACTGCTACAGTCAGGTTCGCGATTTTTCGCTCACAACGCCAACAATGCAGACACCGGATTCTCTGGACAGCGGGACCTTTAACACTATCGCGTTACAAACACAAAAATTTTAAGGACGACTACAGTTACTCTTAATAGAAAATTTGAACGCAGCCCTGTAGGTAATTTGATTGCGCGATATATTGAGAAAAAGAATTTGTAGGATTCGAGTGTACATGTACAGTTGCAAAGCACCCTTAATTTTCCACATATTCGTTCTTAAATATTCCTCTCCTGGTCTTTGACTGTCATGAGGGCGGGATTGTGGGGAGAGAAATAGATGGAGATATGTTCATACTGCTGCACCAATTCCTGGTTCTCGAAGATAAGGTCGTCAGCGTAGTGGGAGGAGTTACGAGGGAGAGAAACGGCATATTCTCGTGCATATAAGCCGATAATGCTGTACTAGGAAGACAACGAAGCTAGCGGCATGGGCGACGGGGATTATCGATCGCGTGGAGCACATTTCAAACCTCCACCCGCCAACGAAGCGGAGCGTGACGCGACTGCGAGGAATGTGCGCGCGGGCGCGGGCGCCGCGGGGACACTTCCCCTCTCCTAGTCACCCTACCTTCGCACATGCAGTGGTGGTGCACAACTCTGGCGCCATCTCTGAGTGAGCGGGAGTACTCCAGTACACTCAGTTACACCGACGGCTACGTGGCTTAACCCACCAACGGGTGATTGAAAGCTGCGCTCTAAACCCTAGCTCACTCAAAGCAGTACGAATTCTCGTCTGCTCCGCTTCCGGCAGTATACGCTGATGAATAATTACCGGAAAATACGTAATCACACGGAGTGATAGGTTAATACGTTATAGTAACGCTATTACCGATTGTTGGGGTGTCGAATCGCGGAGCCTGAGTTGAGAATTCCGGTCTCACTTGGGGAAGGGCACTGCTCAAGTCACAACGTTTGTTGCATGTCTGGCACGGTTATGCTTCGCCTATAATGGAGTGTACCTGTCTGCCATGTATTCTGTGCAATTTCACTCGAACGTTTTATTAGAATACCGACGTGAACTTGCGGCGAGTTCTTTCCTTGTTTGCCATCACTTCATTTTTTCTGACTTGGCAGTTGGGTAAAAGTTTGTGTCACTTTTCAATCATGTCATGCTATACGAATGCATTTAATATATTCGTACCAAAGGCGAGTACTTTTTTTTCTGGTGGCGATGCTAGACGATCCCCATATTCGTGAGCTCATATGAGGGGTGGCGAAAGAAAGTTGTGTCAAAATTTTTTAGGCGCGTACATCGTGTGTAGCATAAAAATAAAAACAACTTTGCCTGATTGATCCAAAAGCCCAGTCTCCTAAAATATCTGCATAGTAGCTGGCATACCAGGCGCTGTACTTCTTTCTGCGCAGAGATAAGGCATAAACAATGGGTTATTTCCGTGTGCATTTCCTTCACAATGTGGGCTTAACATATAAGCAAGCTTGCTCTGGCACAAGAGTTTTCTGTTCACCAACGACATCCACTGCTTATGTAACGCACGGCAGGCGGGGCAGTCTTGAAGAAAGACTGCCCCTATAACAGCTGACGCTGAAGAATGCTAATATTTGGTTATATTTTCACTTTCAGACATTATCCCCAAAAGAGCAGAAAGTTTGCAAGAGAACGAAAGGAAGCTGGTCCGTATGTTCTCTTACAACGCTGTAAAATTATGGCACCAGTATTCGGGTTTCTTCCAACATAACAACATCCAGCGAAGCTTCGCAACTGCTTCTGGCTACGGTCTTTTCCACCTACCTCTGACAGCAGCCGTCACAACGGACATTGTAGAGGTACATGTCCAGCTTTCTGGGACAAAAATTAAGAAGTTAGAAAATTGTAAGAAACAACTACGGGAATATTGCATCTGGGAGACCGTCGATACGTCATGTGCCATTCGGGTGATCTGCTGATATATCGATTGTTATAGTAAAATCTTACATTATATAAAAATTCAGAGGGGCACTTTGTTGACCTAAAGTGCGGTGAGGCGAAAGCCTTAAGCGCGTTGTTGCTGCTTATGAAATTGATGTGTTGCTAAGATGTAGCTTCGCCTCTAGGAGTGAAACGCGACAGCGTCTTGCAACCCTGCCAGGGAGTCCGTAGAACGCCATCGCCCGTTCGGTTCTACTCCTTGCTCGTCGGTAAATTGGTTTTTGAGGAAAGGAAATGCATCTGTCTCGCATACCTCGAGGGACACCTGAACCTCGCCGTAACGAGAAGAGAGATGATGATGATGAAAACTTTATTTATAACAAGGGAGTTTTGGACACGTCGGTCCTTGGGCCCCCGCACGGCCCCACTGCACTCAAACGTTCATGTCCCGGAGGCTCATGACGCTGGCAGCCCGGCCGGTGGCGATGGCTTGCTTGGCCGGGTCCTCGGAGCGCAGTAGGGTCTCCCAAGCCTCCCATGAGGTAAGGTGCTCCAGGCCCCGCGGGGGAGGATCCGCCGGGCAGAGGAAAAGAATATGGTCGAGGGTGGCTTTGGGGTGGTGGCAGAGGGTACAGGAAGGGTTCGTGTGGACTGGGTGATATCGCGAGCGTATATAAGGGGAGGGCAAAGTGCGTGTTTGGAGCCGCCTCCAAAGTGTCTGATGGTAATTGTCGAGGGAAGGATGAGGTGGGGGGTAGAGCCGACGCTCGGCTTTGTAGGCCTGCGTCATTTCACTGAATGAGTGCATGCGCTCCCGCGAGAACCCCAGGTCGGAGGCCGCCGGTGCCCGGTTGAGAGAAGCTCGGGCTAAAGCGTTGGCGGCCTCGTTTCCGGGATTCCCGGAGTGGGCAGGCACCCATATCAGCTCCACATGGCGGGGCGGGTGCGCGGCGAGGGAGTCCAGTATGCGAAATGCAGGGACGTGAACTCTCCCGCGAGCAAAATTTAGTATGGCAGTTTTGGAATCTGACAGTATATATCGCGCCTCCGTGCGGGTGATGGCCAGGGCAATGGCGGCCTCTTCGGCCTCCTCCGAAGTGGCAGTAGGGGTTATGTGAAGTGTGGCAATGGGTTGGAGGGAGGGGTTCGTGATGGCGACAACCGCGTCTTCGCCCGTGCATGCGGCATCTACCCAAACGGCATACGGTTCCGTGCCATAGTATTTGTGGAGTGCCCGTGCGCGAGCTCTGCGGTGGGGTTCGTGGTAGGTGGGATGCATGTTTTTGGGGGGAGGTTTAATAAATAAATCGCGGTGAATGAGGCGGGGTACCTGGAGCTGTGCGGGATCGGTAACTGGTAGGCGTATACCGAGGGTGTGTAGGATGTGTCTCCCGGTGGTGGTTCTCGCGAGACGTATGTATTGTGTCTGTCGGTGGGCCTCAATAAGCTCCCCTATCGTATTGTGCAGGCCTAGTTGAAAGAGTTTTTCGGTTGAGGTATTTTGGGGTAGGTGTAATGCTGTCTTAAATGCTGTTCGAATCATGGCATCCAGGGTGGAGATTTCCCTAGCCTGGAGTTTCAGGTAGGGGAGCGTGAAGATAAAGCGGCTGAGGACGAAGGCATGAATGAGACGACATAGGTCATGCTCCTTCATGCCCCTGTGGTGTGCAGAAACGCGGCGGATTAGGTGTGATATAGACACAGTTGTCTGCTTGAGTTTCCGTATGGTGAGTGTGTTTTTCCCGTTGTTCTGGATGTGGAGGCCAAGTACCCGGAGAGTGTTTACCTCCGGGATGGGCCGGTTTTCCAGTGTCACGGTGATGGGGGCTGTGGGACAGTTTCGTGTTGTGGGGCGGATTATGAGGAGCTCCGACTTCTCCGGTGAGCAGGAGAGTCCGATACTCCGCGCATGCGTTTGGGTGAGGATAGCCGCGGACTGTAGGGTGTTCTCTATGTCTCCATCACTGCCATGGGTGGTCCATAGCATGATATCATCGGCATAGAGTGTATGCCGAAGGTGAGGGATGGTTTGTAGCTTGTGGGCAAGGGGAATGAGAGTGACATTGAAGAGGAAAGGGGAGAGGACGGACCCCTGGGGGGTTCCGACCCCACTAAGGGTGTATGGGGGGGAGATGTGGGGACCGAAGTGAATTTCGGCCGTGCGGTTAGTAAGGAATGTTTGAATATAGGTGCTAGGAGAAGGTAAGTGACGCCAACCAAGTAAAATACAGGAAAAACACGACGTTTCGGGACCGGCTCGGCCCCTTCTTCACGGTGTGACTACGGGCGAGCGCAGCTTGGCTTTTTAAGCCCCTGTGTGGAGGACCTGCGGGTCAATGGCCGCAGCCCATGGACGTAGGATGAGGGGAGAGTCCCCAGGGAACGATTAACATTCTCTCGTGTTTGCTGTATGTGCCACGACTCGAGTAGAAGCCTCCTGCGTGGGTTAGCTTCCGTTTCCAATACAATGGTGCTGTCGAAGTCAATTGGGTGGTCACACCCTTCACAGTGTTCGGCCACGGCGCTGCGTTGACGATTCATGTGACGGACGTCCGCTTTGTGTTGGTTCATCCTTTCCGCGAAGTTCTTCGTTTCCCCTATGTACGACGCCGGGCAGACGGAACACGGAATTTTGTACACGACGCCCTGGGCCTTTTCTCTGGGCTGCCGGTTTTTTGGGCGGGGGAGAAGGCGACCGATAGTGCTGGTCGGTTTGTGCGTTGTCAGCACCCCTTCTTTTCCGAGAATGCGACCGAGCGTCTCGCTCACGCCTCTCACGTAGGGGATGCAAACACGTTTCCGCTTCTGGCATGCGTCTGAGGAAATAATAGACCGGATTTTGTTTTGCCTTTCTTGCTTCCTGATAATGCGCCGGATGAATGAGCTTGGGTAGCCGTTCTTTTGGAGGTCAGAAATGACTCGGTTCTTCTCCTTCCTTTTATCTTCACTTGAGGAACATATGGAGTCGGCTCTCTTCAGTAATGACGTCACGACAGATGCTTTGTGCGGGATGGGATGGTTCGAATCGAAATGTAGGTACCGTCCTGTGTGGGTTGGCTTCCTGTGCACCGAGGACTGCAGGCCTTTGTCGTGCCTTGTAAGTAGGACATCCAGAAAAGGCAGGCTGCCCTGCTGTTCATGTTCAACAGTAAATTGTATGGCCGGTTCAACTGAATTTAGATGACTCTGGAGGTTTTCTATCTCTGAGGTTTTCACCACACAAAAGCAGTCGTCTACATAACGGAGGAATAACTTTGGCTTGGGATTAAAGGAGGAGAGGGCCCGGCTTTAGACGTCTTCCATGGTTAGGTTAGCCACTGTGACTGAAATTGATGCCCCCATAGCAGTTCCGGTTGTTTGCTTGAAAAATTCTCCGTTGTAGGTGAAAAAGGTACTGCGCAGACAGAGGTCGAGAAGGCGACATACCTCATCGACGTTGAGTGGAGTTCTCTCGTGCAGCGTTTGGTCGTTTTCGAGTGCGCGGCGAGCGACGGACACAGCAAGGGGAACCGGTACGCAGGTAAATAGCGACACCACGTCAAATGAGACTAGGCTTTCGTCTTCCTCCACGGTAAGGTTCGAGACAAGTTGGACGAAATGCCGCGAATTCTGTACATGCGTGGGTGTTCTGCCGGCGAGCGGCGCCAGTACCTTGTGCAGGTAGTCAGAGAGACGTCGCAGAGGAGACAGGGTGAAGTCTACAATTGGCCGAAGGGGGACGCCAGGTTTGTGAGTTTTAGGTAGCCCGTAAAAACCTGGAGCTGAGCCGTTTCTGGAGATGAGGCGGAGGTAAAGCCATTTGAAATCAGGATGCCGCTTGAACCGGAACTGCTATGGGGGCATCAATTTCAGTCACAGTGGCTAACCTAACCATGGAAGACGTCGAAAGCCGGGCCCTCTCCTCCTTTAATCCCAAGCCAAAGTTATTCCTCCGTTATGTAGACGACTGCTTTTGTGTGGTGAAAACCTCAGAGATAGAAAACCTCCAGAGTCATCTAAATTCAGTTGAACCGGCCATACAATTTACTGTTGAACATGAACAGCAGGGCAGCCTGCCTTTTCTGGATGTCCTACTTACAAGGCACGACAAAGGCCTGCAGTCCTCGGTGCACAGGAAGCCAACCCACACAGGACGGTACCTACATTTCGATTCGAACCATCCCATCCCGCACAAAGCATCTGTCGTGACGTCATTACTGAAGAGAGCCGACTCCATATGTTCCTCAAGTGAAGATAAAAGGAAGGAGAAGAACCGAGTCATTTCTGACCTCCAAAAGAACGGCTACCCAAGCTCATTCATCCGGCGCATTATCAGGAAGCAAGAAAGGCAAAACAAAATCCGGTCTATTATTTCCTCAGACGCATGCCAGAAGCGGAAACGTGTTTGCATCCCCTACGTGAGAGGCGTGAGCGAGACGCTCGGTCGCATTCTCGGAAAAGAAGGGGTGCTGACAACGCACAAACCGACCAGCACTATCGGTCGCCTTCTCCCCCGCCCAAAAAACCGGCAGCCCAGAGAAAAGGCCCAGGGCGTCGTGTACAAAATTCCGTGTTCCGTCTGCCCGGCGTCGTACATAGGGGAAACGAAGAACTTCGCGGAAAGGATGAGCCAACACAAAGCGGACGTCCGTCACATGAATCGTCAACGCAGCGCCGTGGCCGAACACTGTGAAGGGTGTGACCACCCAATTGACTTCGACAGCACCATTGTATTGGAAACGGAAGCTAACCCACGCAGGAGGCTTCTACTCGAGTCGTGGCACATACAGCAAACACGAGAGAATGTTAATCGTTCCCTGGGGACTCTCCCCTCATCCTACGTCCATGGGCTGCGGCCATTGACCCGCAGGTCCTCCACACAGGGGCTTAAAAAGCCAAGCTGCGCTCGCCCGTAGTCACACCGTGAAGAAGGGGCCGAGCCGGTCCCGAAACGTCGTGTTTTTCCTGTATTTTACTTGGTTGGCGTCACTTACCTTCTCCTAGCATTAAATTTCCCAACCAGACAGACTTCTGTCGAATGTTTTCTTTTGAATATAGGTGTACATACGTTCACCTATGTTCAAGGGGGAGAGAGCCGCCATGATCGCTTGATGGTCCAGGCGATCAAAGGCCTTGGAGAGATCCAAGGCTAAGACAGCTTTTGTGTGACCCGGAATGAGGGGGTCGAAAATGTCCTGCGTGAGTTGGAGCATGGCGTCCTGCGCTGACAGATGGGGACGGAAGCCCACCATGCTGTGCGGGTAGAGGTCTTGCTCCGCCATGTGTTGGGTGAGTCGAGCGAGTGCGACGTGTTCGAAAAGCTTGCCTAGGCATGAGGTTAGTGAAATGGGACGGAGATTTGAGGGTGTAAGTGGTTTGTGGGGCTTTGGTATGAATATGATTTTGGCGTGACGCCATGATTGGGGAAGAGTGCCCTCCTGCCAGCATTTGTTGAAGTACTCCGTGAGCTGGGCGATCGATTGATCGTCCAAATTGCGGAGCATGGCATTAGAGATCCGGTCAACTCCTGGGGTGGAGTTAGAACGGAGAGTCAGGAGGGCCGCTCTGACTTCTGTCTCCGTGATCTCTGCGTCGAGGTTGGCATTCGGGGCGCCTGTATAGGGGGGCAGGGGGTTTGAGGTACCGGGAGTTGTATGTGTGTTTCTAAGTATATTAATGAGTGCGTCAGGAGAAAGGCCGGTCTTGTGTATAAGGCGTGTGACGTGGTGTTGTGTGGCTGTTTTGGATTGCGTGGGGTCAATTAGGTGACGGTGGAGTTGCCAGCTACGTTTGGAGGACAGATTACCAGCCAAACTGTCGCAAATCTGACCCCAGTTTGATCGGCAGAGCTCCTCAGCGTAATTTGTGTTTGCAGCGCGGCCAGCCGCTTTTTAAGGGTCCGATTGAGCTTTTGACCCTTCCAGCGCTCTAGGATGCTATGGTGGGCCTCCCAAAGGTGGGCCAGGCGAGTGTCGAGGGTGGGCGTATCTGTTGTTGTGACAAGGGTTCGCGTGTGTGTGGAGACATCGTTCATGAGGGATGCCACCCACTGGTCGATGTCTATAATGGAAGCGTCAGGGAGGGCCGCCCGTGCGGAGCGTACAGCATCCCAGTTGGTGATTTTGTGTGTTAGGTGACGGGCCTGTCTTTGCTTGTACGGTACTGTAACGGAGAGGATGTAATGATCGCTTCCTAATGTATGACGCGTTGTGGCCCACGTAATACCAACAAGGTTGCGGCTCAGTGTCAAATCCGGGCTGGTGTCCGCGCTGACACTGTTACCAATCCTCGTGGGGGTGTTAAAGTTGTTGTGTATTGTGAGGCGGAGCTCTTGTACCAAGGACCAGAGACGCCGGCCTCGTCCAGTGGTGGTGCGGTAGCCCCAGTCAGTATGCTGACTGTTGAAGTCTCCTCCAATAATCAATGGATGCTTGCCTGCAAGACGGTGGAGATCTCGCAGTAGCGTTTCCAATGAAGCCATCGGGTGAGATGGTGGGTGGTATATATTGGCGACAAAGATCGATGGTAGTGAGTGTGTATCTTGTATGATTTCTGTAATTACGCAGGGCGTCTCGGAGGTGATGTAATGGGTTTGGTGTGTAATGGAGCGATGTATGAGTGTGGACGCCCTGGGTGTATTCGTGGCGTCCGAGTGAACAGATGTGTAGCTAGGAAGTGTGGCAGGGCTATGTGTGTCCTGAAGGAGAAGGATGTGGGGCGTGGGAAGTGTGGGGAGGAGGAGTTGGAGGGGTGCGCGCTTGCCCCGGAAGCGGCGGCAGTTCCACTGAAGAATTGATAAGGAATTAGGAGGGAGCCCCGCCATACTGGAGCTTTGGTGGGGTGAGGGCAAGTGGGTTGGTTGGGGAGTTCTGTGGGGTAGGTGGGCTGGATTGATGCGGCGGATTGAGGTGTAGCGAGGGAAGGGCCTGCTCTATTGTTTGGAGGCGGGCGTCGTACTGTGCAAGGCTCATCTCTAGGGTGTGCACCATGCGCGTAAATGCCGCTTCAATTTGTTGCTCGAACCGCTGGGAGAGGTGGTCGATGAGGTGGTTGAATTTTGCCTCTAGACGCGCGTCCATCTCAGCGAGTTTAGCATCCAGGCGGGCCTCGAGGGATGTCAGGTCGGTCTGGGTAACGGGTGTGGGCTCTGTTCGTTTTTTCTTGGGTGGGGGTGAGGGTGGGGATTGGGAGACGGACTCTTCCACGTTTTCTGTTGTTGTTTGAGGTAGTGGAGTGTGCTGGGCGGGAGGGACGGTTGGTGTAAGCTGTGGAAGGACGGAGGTGGGGGTCTGGATAAGAGAGGTAAGACGACTCACCTCGTCTCGCAGGGCCTGGAGCTCCCGGTCACGGGGATCCACCTGTGTGGGCGGAGGGGCCGGGGGCTTGCTAGCATTGTTGACTCTGCCGGCCACTCTGTCCGCCCAGGAAAGTTGACGAGCCTGTTGGTCTTGGCGGCGGCGAGATGATGAACGCGACTTGCTGGACCGACGCACGTCGGTGCGGTCCGCGTCTCGGTCCGGTGTGCGGGAGATGTGCTGTTGCAGTGAGGCGGGTGGTGAGCGGCGTCCCCTGCCTTTGCATCCTCTAGTGCCGGTCATGTGGGCGCCTCCACATAGTATGCAGGCTGGGGTGCATGTCGGAGTGTCCTCTCGTGGGTGGGGGACGCCACACCTTGGACAGTTGTGTGTGCGCTGAAGGGTGCACACGTCCGAACGGTGTCCAGGTTGACGGCAGTTTGTACATGCGTCGAGGTGTCCTCTGTAGGGGGTGCAGTTGTGGAGGCCGCCTCCGTAGGAGATGGTTCTGGGCACCGGGCCCCCCCGGAAAGTAATGAGGATTGAACGGGTCTGTCCCATGCGGCGTGCATCAATGATGGGGGCCGTAGGGTTGCCCACGATGAGGTCTTCTAGAACCTGTGTCGGGGTTTCCTCCCAGTAGGCGTTGGTAATAACTCCCCTTACTGCACCATCCGGGGGGGGCGATGTAGGCACTGACAGCGTAGGGTTGGTTTCGAATTTTGAGCTGTTGAATGGCGACCAGGCGAAGCGCGTCAGCTTGGTGAGGGGTGCTCATGGTGCATGTGTTGTTTATGGGGTGAATGCGCAACTGGGTGGCGTCTGGATCTTGGATATCCTTGGCCGCAGCTATCAGGGCGAGGCGAAGCTGGCGCGGTTGAAGGTCGGTTAAAGAAAGGCCTCCGTTCGAGCGGAAGACAATCTTGTAATCGCCCGCAGGTAACGGTGGCTGGCGTTGCGACCTTTGCGCCGCGAGACGCGCCGCTCGCAGCTGGGACGCTTGGTGTATAGAATGTGTCGGTCGTGAGCCGGCGCTGGCGTTCGCCTTGTCCTGGATCTTCGGCGCATCTTTTTGGCGGGTGGGTAGGTTCAGGATATGAGTCCAGTCCCTGGGATTGTAGTCCTTGGGGTTGATGGTCTCCCCGTGCACCTGGACCTCCATGCTCTCGCTGTGGGTGAGGTGGTAGGTGAACGCACGGTGGCGCGAGGCCTAGTGCGGCAGCTGGTCGGTTAGGGGTGGTTTGCGGCCCGTGGGCCCACGTAGGAGAGACCGTCGGCCACCAAAGTAGAGCTGATCGTAGTGCTCACCTTTATGAACGGTGTAGTGAAGAGGTGGGCACTGCGGGGCTCGTACTTCGAAGAAATCGCCGTGTTTGTACGAAGCCGATGCGTAGCGCGTTCGCACTCACCGGCCCCCTAGCGGTCAGTCAAGAGAGAAAGATGGGAGTGAACAAAGACACCGTATTCACCAGACGCACCTTTGTTCATTCCGAACCATCTAGCTGGCATGGCGGAGTGCTTAAGGATAATTAGGCTGATTGGCTAATTAAACAATTAACTAAACTCATTCCCACTTACTTGGAGTATCACTATACGATCCCTTTAATTGGTTGCATGGTTACTACCCGAAGTACAATTGGCTCCGCTTGAAATTCGCGCACTGTGACGTCACGACCGTTTCGACCAATTGAAAAGCGTGACATTTCTGTCGACAACTCCTGCTTACAACGATGAGGCATTAAAGGCTTTCGCCTTAAAAAATGCGTTCATAAATGCTCTAGTATAAGACGCCTATCTAACAGAAAAAAGCGCCGATATCGTATAGCTAGGCTATCACCATGTAACGCACACTGGGACGCATACAAGACTGCCGCTTATGCCTGTACAACTGCATTTAAGGAAGCAAAAGATAACTTCCTTTCTAACACGTTACCATCCATGCTATCTACCAACATTAAAAACACGGCGGCACAACACAGCAACACGCTTGACAGCAGCCGACGCGGGAGGCGATCGCTCGTTTCTCCCATCATGCTTTGCGCGGATCCGCTAGGGTGGTGGTGGTGGTGAAAACATTTATGACGAATGAACAGGAGGTATGTTTGGATCAGCCCGTAAGGGGCCGATCCTTACAAACACTAGGTGGAGGTCCCTAGTATGGGACCCCAGTGGCGGTTGCCGCCGCCCGGGCGCGCCCGACTAAGGCTTGTTGGGCCTGTAATACTGCTGTCACACGGGCACTTTCGATCGCGATCGGTCTCGAGCGCGGTTGAAGTTTCAAGCGCGATCGAGATGGACAGCTGCTACACGTATCCACTCGATCGCGATCAACTAGTTGAAATGCTGCATACAAGATGGCGCTGCTTGTACTATCATCATCACCATTGATTTTTAATAAATTTATAATAACAATAGTTAATAAAACTTTCTTGTGAAAATATCAAACTGAGCAGCAAAAACACCTTAATTACTTTCTGCTGCAACCAGCAGTGGACTTGATAGCGAACAGCAGCAAAACAACGCTCGGTGCACGCGTGAATGGTAGCGCCATCTAGTGACAAGGCGCCAAAGCACATCAACGCTGTGATGAAGAAGTTTTCTTCCGTAATTACTGGTAGCTAGGGTCAGTGCATTGCAAGCCTTTTTTTCGTTCCAAGAAGAAAAACTGCAAATAGCAGAAAATGTAACAACTGACTAAAAGCAAGACAATTGCTTCGCCAGGTGTCGCTCTTGCGAGGTAAACACACTGCGTTTAGTTAGGCCTAAGAGCTTGAAAATCGCCAAATTATCTGAAAAACAGGGGCTAGCTGTCGCTTAAATCTCTACGCGTGGGCGAGAGTGTGCGAAATAAAAGCGAACCGCTACCATTTGAGCGAGCTATCGCGTCGAAGAATCAAGCGGTGACATGTGTTTATTCCGAAGCGGGCGAGCAGGGCGCCGCCATCTTGTCAACGCATCCCCTCGATCGTGCTCCATGCGCTCGAGCAGGATCGAGGTCGATCGCGATTGAGTTCGCCGTGTAGCAACGCCGGATCTGCATCGAGTTCGATTTCGATCGACTCGATCGCGATCGAAAGCGCCCGTGTGACAGCAGTATAAGTCGTGGCAGCCGAGCAGGGTCGCCTCCCAGTCCTCCCGGGTTGGGTTGGGGATGGGGGGAATAGCGGGGTTGGAGGGGCAGGCCCACACCATGTGATAGGTGTCAGAAGACACTGCACTACAGTGTGGGCAGCTGCCGCTAAAGGAGGGGTCAAAATGTTTTAGCGCTGCCGGGCACAGCAAAGTATTGGTGAGAAGGCGGAGAAGGAGCCGCTCATCCGCCTTCTTCAGGCCTTTACATGAGCTAGGGTAAAGGCGATGACAATTTTGATAATATGTTGTAATATCTTTGAATGTATAGACCGGATTAAAATCGGGTTCCTGATCGGATGGGGAGGAGAAAACAGCCCGGTGAGAGAGCGCGCGGGCGGCTGCGTCTGCTGCCTCGTTTCCTGCCAACCCCTGATGAGCAGGGGCCCATATGAGGTAACGGTGTGCGGGGTCCGTATCCCGTATGCAATTTTGGTATATTCGATAGGCTAGGAAGGGAGTGCAGCCTTGTTCGGCGTTCCGACAGGCCCCTCGCGAGTCGGTGATTATGTATATTGAATTGGAATGTGAGGCCGCGAGAGCAATCGCGACCTCTTCTGCTTGTGTTGCACTGCGGGCTCTGAAAGTTAGGCCGTTAACTGTGTTGCTGTTGTGAACTACCGCGGCCGTGTACCATCCCCCGTGGTGAGGGCCGGAGGCGTCCACGTAGTATACACCTGTTTTGTTGCCATAATATCGGGCTAGCGCTTCCGCTCGTGCCAGGCGCCGACCATTATGGTCTTCATGTGACATGTTTGCTGGAAGAGGCCGCATGTGGAGGGCACGTCACCACAGTTCCGGGATGCGAAACCTGTCTTCCATTGGAGGGGTGTGTTGGATATGGAGTCGAGCAAGAAGGCGGCGACCCGACTCCGTTAGCGACAAGCGCGTGTACTGGTTTGTAAGGTGCGCCTCCCGGAGCTCCCGGAAAGTATTCACCACCCCAAGAGCCATAAGCCGGCTGTTTTAAGTAGTGATGGGGAGGTCAAGGGCACGTTTAACAATTTTGCGAAGGATGACCTCAAGGGCGTCCTCCTCTTGTTTCCGTAGGTGGAGATAAGGAGTCGAATAGAGAATTCGACTAGTTACGAAGGCGTTTGCCAGCCGCAAGGCATCCTTACTTCGTAACCCTCCGCGTTTGTTGGAAACCCGGCGGACCATGCGGCCCACCTGGTCCCCCACCTTACGGAGTTTGGCCAATGTAGTGTCTGGCCGCCTGCGTTTGTGGATGTAGAGTCCGAGTACCCGTAGCTCATCACTTTCGCGTATGGGACCGCTCTCAAGAGAGAGAGATATTTTAGTTGTGCACTTCTGTGAGGGGCGGAGGTGCACAAATTCCGATTTTTGAGGGGAACATTGAAGACCGCAGCGACGGGCGTAGCGGTCTACTATCGTCGCCGCTGTTTGCAGGCTGGTTTCAATGTCTCCTGTGCTGCCCTGCGTGGCCCACAGAGTGATGTCATCGGCGTACAGGGCGTGCTGCACGCCGGCGACACCACTCAGCTGGGCCGGCAGGTGCATCATGGCCAGATCGAAGAGCAGCGGGGAAAGTACCGCGCCTTGAGGGGTTCCCCGCGTGCCGAGTAGGTAAGGACCATGGTCTCTATCTTTAATTCGAATGTAGGATTGACGATCCATTAAAAATTGGCTTATGTATTGGAATGTGTTGAGGCCACAGTCGGTGTGACTTAGGTTAGTGAGTATGATGTCATGTGTTACACTGTCAAATGCCCCTTTAAGATCCAAGGCTAGTACTACCCGGTCATTATGGGGGCATTCGAGGGGGTCAAAGACTTTCCGATTCAGTTGCAGGAGGACATCCTGTGCAGATCTGTGTGGGCGGAATCCGAACATGGTGCTCGCAAAGACTTGTTTGTGTTCAAGATATGTAGATAACCGATCCCGCACCATCGTCTCCATTAGTTTACCCACACATGAGGTGAGAGAGATAGGGGATGGCGCGGCGCTGCAATGGATGCCCAATCATAACTGTCTGGTCTCTGCGCAAAAGGGTCGCAGTGCTGACGTGTAGGGTTACCGACCCGGAGCTGCGTGTGGTATGAGGGACGCGTAGTCAAAGCTGGGGAATAAGTCAGAACACCTTGTAGCTTTTAACGTGCATTAAACACCAATAAATAGTGTTTTCTTAGGCAACTAAATGGAGCATTAACTAGTTTCCCTCCAACTTCGCCGTGAGGAAAGGAAAGGTGAGAGTGAGAGAAGAGGTGCCGCCGGGGAGGACACCGGAAAACATGGACAACCTGTGGATCTTTAATATGCACTGACCTAGCACAGCACAGAGAGAGAGATAGAGAAAACTTTATTTACACAGGAATTCGGGGCACGCCCCAGGGTCCCCGCACGGCCCCACTGCAGTCAAGTGTTTATGTTCCTGAGGTCCATAACACTGGCAGCACGGCCGGAGGCGATGGTCTGCATGGCGGGGTCCTCCGAGCGCAGAAGGGTCTCCCAGTCCTCCCAGGTCTTGAGGTTCTCTAGGTCCCGCGGGGGAGGGTCCGCCGGGAAGAGGGAAAGGATGTGGAGGGAAGAAGCGAAGGGTTCTGGGCATAGGGCACACGCGGGAGTGCGAAGGATGGATGATAGTGGGCAAGGTTAAGGGGTGACGGGAGAGTGCGTGTCTGTAGTCTGCGCCAGAGTGTTGCGTGTTTGTTATCTAGGGAAGGGTGGGGCGGGGGGTAGAGCTGGCGTGAGGCTCTGTATGCCTGGGTAAGATCACTGAATGTGTGCATGCGCTCCTTAGTGAATCCCCGATCGGAGGCCACCTGAGCCCGGTTTAAAGAACCTCTGCTAAAAGGTTGGCAGCCTCGTTTCCGGGATTCCGGGAGTGCGCAGGCACCCATATCAGCTCCACATGGCGGGGCGGGGGTGCATCGGGCGAGTCCAGTATGCCAAAAGCAGGGACAAGAACATGGGCTCGAGCAAAATTTAAAATCGCAGTTTTGGAGTCACTTAATATATACCGGGCTTCCGTGCGAGTGATAGCTAGTGCAATGGCGGCTTCCTCTGCAGCCTTTGGGGACGTGTCTGGAGGGAGAGGTAGTGTGAGGAGGGCGGATAAAGAGGAGTCCACCACAGCTGCTGTCGCTTCATCACCCGTGCAGGCAGCGTCCACACATACGGCGTCCGGCTCGGGGCCGTACGCTCGATGCAGTGCCTTCGCACGGGCTCTGCGGCGCTGCTCATGGTGGGACGGGTGTATATTCCTCGGGAGCGGCCTAATGAGAAGCTCCTGGTGGTCGTGGGATGGCGAGGAGGGTTGGGTCGTTGGCCGGTATTCTGATGCCGAGGGAGTGCAAGATATACCGACCTGTGGAAGTTTTTGTGAGCCTGATGTATTGGACCTGTCGGTGGGCCCCCTCCACCAGTTCCCCGATTGTGTTGTGGAGGCCCAGCCCTAGTAATCTTTCTGTGGCTGTGTTGAGGGGAAGATGAAGTGCTACTCTGAATGCCTTGCGAATCAAAGCATCCAAAGCGTTTATGTCATGTTTGGATAGTTGTAAGTATGGGGTAGTGTAGAGCACACGGCTGAAAACAAAGGCATGAATGAGGCGACATAGGTCGCGCTCCTTCATGCCTCTATGACGTTCCGAAACCCTGCAGATGAGGTGCGATATCGCGCCTACAACATGCTTTAGTTTCTTGAGGGTCGTGGTGTTCTTGCCATCGTTCTGGATGTGCAGGCCCAATACACGGAGGGTGCCAACCTCAGGTACCGGGTGACCATTCAGTTCAATGACAATGGGGGAGCGGGGACAGCGGTGGTTCTTAGGACGGATGAGGAGCAGTTTCGGACTTCTCTGGGGAGCAAGACAGTCCGATGGTCCGTGCGTAATTTTGGGTGAGGGTGGCTGCTTCCTGTAAGGTGCTCTCTATGTCGCCGTCACTGCCGTGAGTGGTCCACAGGGTGATATCGTCGGCATAAAGAGTGTGCTTCAGGTGGGGAATAGTTGCCAATTTTCGGGAAAGGGGGATGAGGGTGATGTTAAAGAGAAAGGGGGAAAGGACGGACCCTTGAGGGGTGCCGATACTCTGAAGCGTGTAGGAGGGGGAAGACAGAGGGCCGAAGTGTATCTCAGCCGTGCGGTCAGTTAGGAATGCTTGAATGTAGGGATACGTGCGCACACCCACATTCAATGGGGATGGAGCAGTCATGATCGCCTGATGTTCAATGCGGTGAAAAGCTGCTTTGGAGAGATCCAAAGCTAAGAGTGCCTTGGTGTGACCTGGAAGAAGCGGGTCGAAAATGTCGTGTGTGAGTTGCAGCATGGCGTAATGTGCGGATAGATGGGGGCGAAATCCCACCTTGGTATGCGGGTAAAGATTGTTGTCCGCTATGTGACTTGTGAGTCTCGATAACACAACATGCTTGAGGAGCTTCCCGAGGCATGAGGTTAGCGAAATCGGGCGAAGGTTTTGAAGTGTAAGTGGTTTGTTGGGTTTAGGTATGAATATTACCTTCGCGTGGCGCCAGGACTGAGGGAGGTTACCCTCCCTCCAGCACTGGTTGAAGTATTTCATAATGTGGGTGATCGATTGGTCATCCAGATTACGGAGCATCGAGTTTGTGGTCATGTCTGCACCAGGTGCGGAGTTGGCGCGGAGAATCAGGAGGGCCGCTCTGACTTTCGTCTCCGTGATGCCGGTGTCGAGCGTGGCATTTGCTTGTCCTGCGTAGTGCGGTAGAAGTATGGGGCCGCCTGGAGATGTGTACATGGTTTGAAGTGTGTCTAGAAGGGTGTCGTGATCGTCAATGTGTTCATGTGTGAGGTGTGTCACGTTGTGCTGTGTTGCTGATTTGGTGCGTGTGGGGTCAATGAGGTGTCGGAGGAGTTGCCATGCGCGTTTGCTGGACAGGTTTCCGGCTATGCCGTCACATATCTGTCCCCAGTTGGATCGGCAGAGCTCCTCAGAGTGCTGTTGGATTTGTGTCTGCAGCGCGGCCAGCCGAGTTTTAAGCGTTCTGTTGAGTTTGTTGCCTTTCCAGCATATCAGGATGCTGTGATAAGCCTCCCAGAGTTTGGCTAGGCGTGTGTGAAGGGTAGGTGTTTCGGTTGTAGTTTCAATGTGTCGCGTGTTGTGGTGAACGTCATGCTTGAGTGACTGCACCCATGCGTCGATGTCTGCGATGGGAGTGTCTGGGAGGGCGGTGCGTGTAGTGCGAAATGCATCCCAGTTAATGAGTTTGTGTATGGTTTTTGCGGGACGGGGTGGTTTGTACGGGACAGTGATTTGTATAATGTAATGATCACTGCCCAGTGTATGTTGTGTTCTGTTCCAGGTAACGCCGCGGATGCAGCGGCTCAGCGTCAGGTCCGGAATGGTGTTCATGCTGACACTGTTGCCGATCCGTGTAGGCGTCTGAAACGTGTTGTTCACAGTGAGTTGGAGGTTCTGCAGGAGCAGCCAGAGCCTGCGACCTCGATGTGTCGTGGTTGTGTATCCCCAGTCAGTATGCTGACTGTTGAAGTCCCCACCGATGAGTAGGGGATGTTTCCCTGCTAGATAATGTAGCTTTCGCAGAAGTGATTCTAGCGAGGCCATCGGCTGGGACGGGGGTGGTATATGTTTGCTATAAATATAGAAGGAAGTGAATGTGTGTGATGTATAAGGTCTGTGATCACGCAGGGTGTCTCAGAAGTGATGTGATGAGTTTTGTAGGTGAGGCTGCGGTAGATGAGTGTGGACGCCCTGGGTGTGTTAGTGGTATCCGAGTGTGTAGATGTGTAGCAGGGGAGTGTTGCCTGGTGTGCAGTCTCCTGTAGGAGTAGTATGTGGGGCGTGGGTGTGATGGTGGGAAGGAGAAGTTGCAGAGGCGCGCGCTTTGCCCGGAAGCCACGGTAGTTCCAAATTAAAATGGGAAGATAATTAGGGTTCCCCCCCCCCCCCGCCATATTGGATGGTGGGGGGATCGAGGAGGGTAGTAAGACGGGTGTCAATTGGTATGTGTTGTTCAGGAAAGGTGGTTTGTGCTTGCGTAGGTAGGATGGGGCGTTGGGATGGGGGTAGAAAAGGGGGTTTGAAGTTGAGTGAAGCGATGGGTAAGATTATGTTCCAAGAGCTCCATCGTCTTGGTAAACATAGCGTCCATGCGCTGCTCCAGTTTTTTGGTGAGGGTGGCGATAAGGTGATTGAATCTGGCCTCGAGGCGGGCGTCTAGCTCTTTTAGTTTGTGGTCAAATTTGGCCTCGAGCGCTGCTAATTTAGCGTCTATTTCTGGGGGCACGGGCGGGGGTGTGGCGTCTATGGTGCGTTGTTTCTTTGCAGGAGGGATGCTCGAATTATCTGTGGATGATGAAGTCGAGTTAATGAGAGCGGGTGCGGGTTGAGGGGGCATAGAGGGGGCGGGGGTGCTTAGGAGGGGGAAAAGGCGGCTTACCTCTTCACGCAAGGCGTTTAGTTCCTGGCCTCTCGGATCTGCCTGGGAGGACTGGGGTGGTGGCGTATGACGGGTAGCCTTGCCAGAAACGCGGTCTGCCCAGGTGAGACCCGAGGAGTTGTTGCTGCCATTCCATCTGGTTCTAGACGATGACCGAGAAGGCGTCGAGCTGCGTCCGTTGCCTGTGATGTGTTGATCGCAGCGGGAAAGCCATGATGAAGACGGGGGAAAGACAGCGTTCCTCGGGGGCGCTAGTTAACGGCCCCGTGCCTTGCAGTTGCCAATTCTGGTCAAATGAGGGCCTCCGCAGAGAATGCAGCTGGAGGTGCATGAGGGCACATCTTCTTTGGGATGGTACTGCCCGCAGCGGGGGAATTTGAGATCTTGGTTGTACGCACACATCCGCCCGGTGACCTGGGACGCGGCAGTTCGTGCACGCGTCTATATGCCCTCAGTAAGGTGTGCACCTGTGGAGGGCTCCTTCAAGAAGAACAGCGCTTGGGACTGGTCCAGCACGGAACGTGATTAAAATGGAACGCGTCGCGCCCATTCGGCGGGCGTCCACGATGAGGGCGTCTGGGTTGCCGCTGATGAGGTCTTGCAGGAGCTCGGTCGAGGTCTAGTTCCAGTACGCATTGGAGATGACTCCGCGTACTGCTCCGTCCGGCGGAGCTATGAAAGGTGCGACGATGAACTCCTTGCCTTGGTGTTTTATGGCGGTCACCCGAACCAGAGCGAGCGCGTCATCTTTAAGGGGCGTGCTTATGGTGCATGTGTTGTTGAGTGGATGTACCCTGAGTTGGGTACGCGTTGGTTCATGGAGCTGGGACGCCGCTTGGAGGATGGCCTCCCGTAGTAGTCGGGGTGGAAGCAAGTCCAGCTTTAGGCCGCCTCGATACCTAAAAACGATCTTGTAGTCCGCGGCAGGAAGCGGCGGCTGCTGCCGCGAACGCTGCGCAGCTGAGCGCGTTGCTTTCAGGTGAGCCGACTTGTCAAGGCATGCAGGCTTGTGGGCACCGGTAGCAGAGGCTGCGGCCTCCTGGCTTCGGTTTGCTGAACGAACGTCCTTGGAGCAGGCAGCCACACCAAGGATGTGAGTCCAGTCCCTTGGGTCAGAGTCTCGGGGGTTAATAACTTCTCCTTGAACCTGCACCTCCATGCTGGCGTTGGTGGCGGAAGCGTCCGTCGGAGTAGGCCTAGCTCCCAGCGGAGCGAGGCCTAGCTCAGGCGAAGCGGTCACAGATGGAAGAAATAGGGGCCGTGGGTGCCCGAAAAATGGCGTCGGGCCAAAAATTGATGGAGTGCGGCGCTCACCTTCACAGATCAGTGGGTGGCGAAATCTGCGCCGATGATGCCTGCGATTGGTGAATTCCGTCGTTTTTGCGTGGAGCCGATGTGGGGTGCGTCCATACTCCACGGCCGGGCAAGACTAGGCTGCTTTCCTTGCATTGCCCGTGGCGTTCGCGCTAACCTGCACGGTATGCGAAAAAGTAACTTCAGGGAAAAAGTAACTTCTGAGAAATAGGATTTTTAAGATAAAAATGTTGCATTTGCGACATGGTATTGGCAGGGTTGGTGGACACCAAAAAAACAGTTTTTAGAAAAACTAAAATGCAAATATCCTCGGCGCTGCCGCTCAGCAACTTTTGACTACATTGTGTCTTAAGGCATGCGCATTCGAAAAGCATGCCGGCAAAGCAACCCCTCCAGTTAACTGCTAACAAATTTCTCGTTACGTCTGAAAAGTCATTCGAGTAGCTTCAGACAGAACCTCAGACCGATGGATATGTCTTGCTTGGGGGTGGAGAAAGGTATCGCGCCTGAGCTGGAATCAAGTACAGCCAGTCGCTTCCAAACTCTAAAATTTGCGCGATCATAGCCTAAACACAGACCTAGAGGATAGCGCATCCTCTGAAAGTGTACAGAAAGAAATTTGTGCTAACGCGTCAGAAAAAAGTATGTGGCGGGAAAAACGAAGCTGTAGCGGCGGGAGCCAAGCCGACAACACGTGCTGCATTTTTCAAACTCTTATGCAATCGAGGCAGTCTGCAGTGCTGCTGTGTATAATACTAGGCGCACTCTCTTTTCTTCTGGTTCGATATTTATGTTCCTGTCGCGCACATAGCAAGACAGGGCATAAACAGCAGCCGTCTCGTACAGACCTTTTCCTCGAAATCCATCTTTTCTTGAGCGCCCGGAACCATACTCTAAACCATGCTCTTTTTTTTTGTTTTGTAGAAATAATTGCTATCTTCTCAATTGCCTTGATAAGTCACTTGATAAGTACAAGTGTACTTGTCAAGTTCCTAAGGCAAGAAAATCCGGGAAGGTGTACCGGTTTTAGCATAGACATACAGGACCTGTATTATAAGTCACTTGCCGTAATTGTTAATTTAAACTTGAGTTTTTCTGCTGTGGCTCGAATGGAGTAGAATAGGCATGGTAGCGGAGCAAGAAATGCTGTGATCCTTGTGGCCTTTGCGTTTGGATTCAGCGAATTTAGTTAAGGCTATTTATAACCGTAAGTTCAAAGCGGAAACCTTTCGTTTCAAGGCTTTCATATATTTTGTTTATTTGCAGGAGTTTGTAAGTAGCCTAAACACGGACGAACCATTGAAAATTCTAATTCGCATCGGTGTCAAGAAAGCAACCATGATCTTGTCCGACAGCCTGCTCCCAGAGAAGGTAAGAGGGTGAGCAGAATCCACTGTTTATTTCTTCGTACGAAAACGGTTCTTGTTACTGCCTTTGGCGTTTGGTACGGCTAGCACACCTTTAGTGTAAAGATTTTTAAACAGATGACCACGATATCGTTTTCTGAAAAAGGGCAATTTTGTGCTGGGAAAGAATGCTAATGGCTGTTTCACCATTGCTTGTATGGTTCCGCAGAGAGTCAGTTTACCGTGAATTTAAAATTTATGGTGACATTTACTTGAGTCATGGTCTCATAAAAACATGCGCAATAGTGCGCGGAGCGTGAATATTGTTTAGCGTTAAGTTCTTTATGAGGCATATCACGTGAAATACACATCACAGCCCTATTTACGTCACAGCAGCGGCCATAAGAGACGCTAACATTGGCTGGCTAGCTTTTGTGTATTTTACGTAATAGACGTCATAAATAACTTAACGCGTTCGATGCAAACAGGTCCCGAATATGTTATTATTGAATATTAATGCGCAAAAATTTTTCGCTAATCTCATCTCTGCTGCATTTCGTTTCTTCGCAGCGTCGGCACAGTTGTCCTAACACGGGAGGAGTTCGGAACTTGCCCACTAAAAAGCTTATGGTTGGACCAAGTGTATTTGGTGAGTGAGACAATGACTGCCTGTACTCCCTCGCACTTTTTATGCGATCGAACAGCCAACTTCCTAACTTGCGGTAAGCAATAAATATGAAAGCCAGTAGAGCAAATAGGGTCGGTGAATATCCAATAAACAGGCTTAAATGCCTGTTCATAAGCCTTCAGCTATGAAGGTCAAAGCTCTTACTGATATTTGGTCCACACATGTTGCGTCGTCTACAAAGTGCAAAATACATGTTGTTACCATTGCCGCGACACACCAATCATTTTGCAGATAGCAAGCAACCGCGTAAATTTTCTTTTAAGAATTTCATACAGGCCGTGCATCCTTCCCGGTCAACGGGCGCCAGTCACGAAAGACCACTCTTTGTTAATTCTACAAAATGCGTCAGAGATTGCATTCGAGGCACGTCATTAACGCACGACAGTAGTTTTATTTTATATAGATACTGCGATCGTGTACAGATCATAGCAGGGTGGGACGAAACAAAATACAAGCATATAAACACTCAAATTCAGAGCATTTACAGGCACTTTTCAAATAGCAGTAAAGAATTACGATTAACAGTCTCGCTATTAAGTTTGTTCCACTCAGTAATTGACCTCGGAAAAAAAGAATATTTAAAGCAATTATTTTGTGCGTTCAAAGGAGTTACTGTTAGTACATGCCTTTGTGTCGTGCTATAACCTGAGGAGTAAGAAAAATAATTAGAAATATCCACTTTGTAATCTCCTTTTATAAGCTGGAAGGAAAACTTTAATCAACAAACACGATTGCGCTCAACGCAATCCGCGAGTTCATTGAGACGCAAGAAATAGTTATGATCTTTAATTTCGTCTGCAAAGCCGTATAACGGTCTTGCAAAAGCAATGCGACGCGCTTCTGCTAAGTTCCTGCATCAGATACTATTAAATGAAACGGGCATTCTGAGCTGTGTGTCTTCACTAAAAAGAAATCTAGACCGCCTTTCTTGTTTTTAGCGATACTCTGTACAAGCCTTCCAATTCCAAGCCGCTTGCACCAAGCACTACACATTAAGGGTTCACTGTAAAATATTCCTCAGAGGTAAATTGGCAGAGAAATACCCATAAGTAATTTGGCAATATTTTGCATAGTAGCACCAAATATCCATACAGAACAAGGGGCAAGCACACACACATCTCGAATTCATTAGAGAACGGGTGGGTCTCTCTACGGCGGCGCTGGACACAGAACCCAGCACCTCCCGAATGAAAGGCGGTCTACCACAAAGCCACCGCTTTGGTTAAAGGGCCACAAGTGTGCTTCTTGCTTCATGAGGCAGATCTGTACCCAACGACTGAGGGAATCGAACTCAGCATCTCCTGAATTCGAGACGGATGCTCTAACACAAGATCATCAATTCGGTTTACAAGTTGGCGCCCTGCCTACAGGGCTATTTCCCAGACCGAGCTGGTTTCTCTGTCCGCGGGTTGAGGTCCCGTAATGGCCGAACACCATGGCGGGAACACTCACATACCTATTAAACTGGTACGTACCCGGCGACACTGAAGTGCCTCCCACCTCCTTGGCAAATGCTCAGCCGCGAGGCCAACTGTGATTGGAAGGAGGTCCCGACACCCCCGCGTAGGAGGCAAAGCCATGGACCTCCCATTCAGATAGAGCCTCTAGGCGGCCGAGCATCTGGCGGGAAGACATCTGTACTCATTTATGCCGGTGGGTTCCCGCCACTCCGGATGCTCAGAGCCTTGCGAGTTTCCGGAGGTATAGGCTTTAGAGGGTTCCGAGCGTTGCAGCCTCACAGGAAGGGCCGGGCGCCTGGTCGGGAAGTTCGGTTTGGTTTGGTTTATTGGGGTTTAGCGTCCCAAAGCAACTCAGACTATGAGGGACGCCGTAGTGAAGAACCCCGAAAATCTGGCACACCTGGTGATCTTTAACGTGCACTCCGATCGTACCTATTTTACTAGTAGGTACCCGGCCATGCCATGGCCCGCGCCTCCAAAGACATCGGTGGCGCGCAATGCTTTTGGCATCTATGGTCGTGATGGCGTGCCCAGAAGCTTCTCTGGCGACGGTGCACAGCCACTACGGGCTTTTTTTTCAGACACCACCCCCCTGTGACTGAGCATCCAGCCATGGGTGCTCAAACTTCTCGCAAGCCGGAAAAACCGTACTTTCGCAAGACCGCAGTGATGCTCGGAAGTTTTCTCTTCAAACGAAGGATCGCTTAACATAATCTCGAATCTGTACGTCTGTTGAGAAACGCTGGGTACAGCGTACGAGCTTGTACTCGTCCCTTCACAGCGAATCACGAACAGTCTTTGCAAATGCCGCCAAATTACCGCACAATCAACTGCCGCACACGCACTACAAGTTTGTAGAGCTGCAACAGTGCTCCCGTAACATGACTCATAGCGAGTTTCAATAGTCAAGACGGAGCAATCTGCAGTCTTAAGCTCATCATGGTCTCAGTAGACGTGGCACTATGCCGAAGTCGACCCTAAAAAAACCAGTCAGTGCTTGTGTGGTCGTGTGAGTGCCCCACCTTGGGCAATATTCATTCTTCCCATTGGTGCCGGCATACTAAGGACAAAAGGCGTGGATATTGGCGGAGCCGGAAGTAGTTTCTATGTCGAAGGATTGGCATCGTATAATGTTGTGTTGGGTTTAATGGCACATAGGCAACTAAGGCCATCATGCGCCAAGAACAAGGTATTGGAAATAATTTCAGCGTGATTTAATAAAATTGTGAAAAGTGATCAGTGGTGTAAAGGGCCTAAAAGTTTACCTACCTACTAATAACAGAGAAAAAGAGATTTAGGAATGGCTAAAGGTAAAAACATTAAAAGGTTAGGTAGCCTCAGCATCCATCCTTGGCCGAGCAAGGATGTCGAAGATCCCAACCAATCAGATAAAAACCTGAGCCTTTTTTCTCAAGAATGAGAAAGTGGCTGAGGGACATCACGTGAATCACTGGGTCATAATTTACAGCTGGCTGAGACAACCTGCTTCTGTTAAAAATCTAAAAACACAAGACATGTCAACGATGGAATTTTCACTTATGAGTAACGCGGGATGAAAGGGAATGGATTTATTATAAAACAGCGAAAAGTACTTTTTCCGTAGCTTCTCGAGTATAGAGCATTGAAATAAAATATGGTTTACCGTCAGTTCATCTCCACACGTACAAACTGGTTTCTCTTGTTTAGTCAGCAAAAAGTTGTGTGTGAGGTGTGTATGGCCTATACGGAAACGACATATAACGACTTCTTTAAAACGTTCCTGGTGCACACATGACTTCCATTCTCCTAAGACTGGCTTTACTGAGTGTAGTTTATTATTTATTTCGTTGTTCCAGACGGACTGCCATTTTTGTCGTGCTTTAAGGTGTACTAAGTTTACGCAATCTTTATACGGCATATTTACATTTTTAATTTGCTTGCCACGAGCTTGGGCAGCGCAGAAATCTGCTCTTTCGTTGCCTTTTATGCCAACATGACTTGGTACCCAGGATAGCCTTATGTTTTGTCCTTGCGCGATGGCTGTTATATCGTGCATGATGTCGCCAACCAGCGGGGTGGTTGCATTTTTATAGTTAAGGGCTGTAAGGACACTTAGCGAGTCAGTGTAAATAATACTGTTTGCGAGGTTGTTGTTTACTATTTTATCTAAGGCTAAACAAATCGCGTAACATTCGGCAGTGAAGATGGATGCACAGTGTGGAAGTCTTACTATTTCATTCCAATTTTCTTGTACCACTGCGCTTCCAGTGTAGGTGTCTGTTTTTGAACCATCTGTGTGAAAAACTGTAAAAGTACGGTACTTTTCTTCGAGTGTAAGAAATTCTTGTATTATATGTTGTAGGATTTTTGCTTTACGGAACTGTGTAAGGCTGAAATCGCAGATTGCAGTGAAATTATACCAGGGTGGCAGTGGATATCGTCTTTGAGCAATGCGTGGTAAAGTGTCTAGTATGCCCAGGTTCTGGCACATCTCTTCAAATCTTAAGAGTAATGGCCGGGTAGCTTGTGGTTTGTTATTAAAAAGTATTCTAGATGGACACTTTGCGGCGATTGGGTAACATATATGCTTCTGCAATGAACGGATTTTTAGAATGTAGGTACATGTGAGCATGGTTCTCCTGTCTGCAAGTGATTGTTCGTTAGTCTCTACATACAGACTGGTTATGGGTGACGTTCTGTATGCACCGGTGGAAAGACGTAAACCTAGATTACGCACTGGATCCAGTTGTTTAGGGTCAGATGGTCTCGCTGATCCATAAATTATACATCCATAGTCCAAGGTAGAGCGCACTACTGAGCGGTAAATTTGTAGAAGACATGTTCTATCGGAACCCCGATGTTTTCGTGACAGTACTTTTAGTATATTCAGAGAGCGAGAAGCTTTCTTTTTAAGGGTGTTTATGTGTGGCACGAACGTGACTTCCTAAAAATTTGTGCTCGTCTTTTACCCGCAACGTGACCTCATTCATTAAAAGGATGGGATCAGTGTGCAGTCCTCTTCTAAGCGAGAACAGAACAGCTACTGCCTTTTGTGAGGAAAACTTGAAACCATTTTTGTCTGCACATGTTGTTAGTCTGTTTACTGTCAGCTGTATTTGCCTCTCACACGATGTAACGCTAGAGGATGGGCAAGCAATCTGGAGATCGTCTACATAGAGTGAATACGTGATGGACTTTGGAATTATTTTTGCTAGGGAGTTCATTTTTACTATGAAGAGTGTAGTGCTTAAAATGCATCCTTGAGGTATACCGTTTTCTTGAGTGAAGTTTTTAGAATAGGTGGCTCCGAGACGTACTTGAAATGAGCGATTGGACAAAAAGTCACTTAAGCATTTAAGCATCCTACCCCGGATACCGAGGTCTCCAAGGTCCCGCAGAATCCCAAACCTCCATGTGGTGTCATAGGCTTTCTCCAAGTCAAAAAAGACCGCTAGACAGTGTTGTCTGTGGATAAATGCTTCTCGGACTGTGTTCTCAAGGCGGACTAGATGGTCTGTTGTAGAGCACGCTTTTTTGAACCCACACTGATGAATGTCAAGATGTTCACGAGATTCTAATACAAACATTAACCTTATGTTCAGGACGCTTTCAAAGGATTTTGAAAAAGTACGCTTGTCAGGGCTATGGGTCTGTAATTGCTTGGGGAGGTAGGCTTCATTCCTGGCTTCAACAGCGGTATAATAACTGCTTTTTTCCAGTCCTCCGGTATTTCGCCTGATATCCATATTTTATTAAAAAATTTTAGAAGTGACTCTACAGCGGGTTTGGACAGATGGGCGAGCATTTCGTAATAGATATGATCTGGTCCTGGTGCTGTCTGTTTACCGGAAGAAAGAACGCTTTTAATTTCTTGGAGTGTGATTGGACTATCATATGCTTCGTGAGCATTGCCTGTTGTCGGCAGTCTCTGTCTTTTGTGCCGTGTTTTTATATTTTAAAAATGATTCTGAGTAGTGAGAGGAACTAGATACATAGCAAAAATGTTCACCTAATATATCTGCTTGTTCTTTTATATTTGTCTGCACACCAGGCGCCGTCAGAAGAGGAACCCTGAATGGGAAGTAACGACCATCTAGTTTGTGTACCTGCTCCCACATTTTTTTTGACGTGATTTGGCTGTTTATTGATGAAACGAAGCTCTGCCATGATGCTTTTTCGGCATTTCGACGTACGTACCGAGCCCTAGCTCTTGCTTTTTTAAAGTTAATAAAGTTCTCCTGCGTAGGGTATCTCCGAAATATACCCCAAGCTTTGTTTTGCAGTTTTTTTGCTTCTTTGCAATCTCGAGTACACCATACTTTATGATCCTGTCGTACTACTCCTGAAGATTGCGGAATAGCCAAGTGTGCGGTAGCCATGATACAAGTTGTGAACTGTTCATTTATTTCGTTGACATTAAGATTTTCTAAAACAATTTTTTCGAAAGTGGCTTCTGTTCTAAAAAGTTGCCAGTCGGCTAAATGAAGCTTCCAACGCCATGGTTTTGTCGGGGTGACTGATGGTGGAGATGACAGACTGATTTCAACAGGCAGATGATCACTTCCTTAGGGGTTGTCTAAAACATCCCATTTAAAATCGCTAAAAACATATGGAGAACTAAACGACAAATCTAAAACACTCATTTTTCCAGAGCTAGAGGAGCAATAAGTAGGTTTACCGGTGTTCAATAAACAAATATTATTAAATAGTATAAAATCTTCAATGACATGACCCCTGCTGTCTGTTTTCTCACTGCCCCAAAAACAAGAGTGTGCATTAAAATCTCCAACAACCACGTATGGCTCCGGTAACTTCTCTAGAAGGTCCTCTAATTCATGGAGTGTTATTTCGAGGTGTGGTTGAAGATATATGGAACATAATGTAATGGTTTTGTGAGCAACCACAGTAGCTGCTATGGCTTCGAACCTAGTTTTTAGTGTGAGCTCTCGAGCTGCAACTCCGGGCTGCACAATGATGGCTACGCCTCCTGAAAGTCTGCTCGCGCCCTCTCGGTCACGACGGAAGACAGTATATCTCTTTAGGAAATTCATGTGACGAGGACCTAAATTTGTCTCTTGTAGACATAAGGCGATAGGAGCGTGTGATCCTAGTATGTCTTTTATGTCACTGTAGTTGTTTAGAAGTCCTCTACAGTTCCATTGTATTATGAAAGCCATCTTAGTTTTGTGTTTGTACTGATTGAAAAACTAGATCAAGTTGTTTATGGCCCCGTGACTCGGGGCCTGTCTCTTTTTGACCGATCCAGAGAGCTCCGCCGACCATCCGACGTGGACGGCGAGGGGCTGCCCGGGGTCGTGTCCATCGCCTCTGCGGAGGCACTGGACAACCGTGCAGGAGGCACATTGATTTTCGAATTTGACCTCTACCTGTGGGAAGAGGTCTTTGGGCCCGCCGACCCGGGGGTCTGCGTCCCCTCCTTTTGGGTAGGCGGAGTAGCGTGAGCTAGTCCACCAGACGGCGCGGATGGCCCTGCCACAGGCTCACTACGTGTGGCCTGGACAGGTGCCGAAGCCTGGTGTGGTGCGCCGCGCCCACGCACCACATCGGCGAAGTTTGTTTTTGAGGTGAAGGAGAATTTGTTTGTTTGAGAGTATTGCCTTCTTGCTTCTTTGAAAGAAATGTTTTGCGTAGTCTTGAGAGTAATTATTTCCTTTTCTTTTTTCCAGGACGGACAAGCCCTGGAGTAGGCAGCATGGTCTCCTTCACAGTTTGCACACCGTGTATTAGCAACACATTCTTCGGATTGGTGGTCCTTCGAAGGGCATTTGCGCAAGTTTTGCGGCCGCGACAACTCTGTGAGCCGTGGCCAAATCTCTGGCAGTTGAAACATCTGCGTGGGTTGGGAATATACGGTCTTACATTTATTTTCAAGTAGCCCACTTCAATGGATTCGCGTAATCTGCTCATGTTGAATGTCAAGATCGGGTGTTTGGTGTCCACTTCTTTGCCATCCTTCCGGATCTTGATCCGGTGGGCATCTATCACTTCTTGGTCAGTAAGTCCTTCGAGCATTTCCTTTTGAGAAAGGTGGACAAAATCTATTTCAGAGATGACGCCTCGTACAGTATTCAGAGACCGATGTGGGGTCACAGAGACAGGGATGTCCCCAATGGATACAATTGTTGCAACTTTTGAGTGTTGTATGCTGTCGCGCAGTTCAAGAAGTCGCCACTGGCCATTTTTGACACCTTGTAGCCAAGGCCTAAGGCATCCGTCAAGCGTTTTGAGACCTGGAATGGGGATATTATCCTTGCTTGCGTTTCTTCTGCTTTGCTATGAATGACATGAAATTTTGGAAAGGATACTTTTCTTTTTTGAAAAAAGTCATCTGCTTCGGTCCGCCCTCTCTTGAGAGAGCGATCAGGTTTTGAAAGGGGGGAGCCATAAAAAATTGAGGTTTTTCGGTCATGGTGCCAGCCACCCACCATGGAGTCCAACAAGGGGACGCGACAGGAACTTGAAAGAAAGTCCTGCCCACGCCAGCTGTACACCTTAACTATAACCTAATATGACTCAACTCAGGGTAGTTGCTCACACACGGTTAACCCTCGCCGCCAGGAAAAAAGGAAAAAACCAAGAAGGGAGGAGGATACAGGAAAGTTGTAAGAAAGGAGATAGGACAGTGAAAGATAGAAAGGAGAACAGGAAAAGGCGACTGCCGATTTCCCCCGGTTGGATCAGGCCTGAGGTGCCGTCTACAGGAAGCTGGGGCCCAAGTGGTGTGTTGCCTCCGTCGAGGAGCCTTAAGGGTCCAAACGCTCGGCATCGGCTCAACCACGAGGATCCCCTTTTCCCCGGACACGGCGATGCCACGCACGGCTAAGCGCGGATGCTCGGGTTCGTGGTGACGCATTGTTCACCATCATCCCCCTGCGGGGATGTCCCTGCGGATGCTCGGGTTAACCCCGTGGTGTCGCCACTCACCAACGTCTGCATGCTGCAGACGCCTCCCTGCGGGGAGGCATCGTATAAGGCAGTGATGGTTTTGGTTTTATGGGGTTTAACGTCCCAAAGCGACTAAGGCAGTGAATCAGCATGATTAGCTTCTAATGGTACACTTAGAGAAGGATGTCGGTACCGGCCTTTATGTCTGCCTACTGTGCGGAAAGGACACAGCAAAAAGCAAGGGGGCAGACGGCCAAAAGAGAAGACGAAGGAGCTGGTTTCAGTGTGTGTCCTGCTGTGCAACGGATGAGATCGAACGCTACGAGAAAGGAGACGATCGTGCCAGTCCACTAGATTGTCCTCAACCGGAATGTCGTCAGTGCGTATTGGCAGAGGCTCAGAAAGTTATGCACCGGTGCCGTTGCCTGTGCCCCATGCGCTGCAACGGACCGCAAGCACAGCCATGGCAGCCACCGTTACCCGAGCAGATCTTTCGCCAGTAGCGTTTATGCCACCGACTTCCGCATTTCAACTCTTTATTTGTAACTGGTTTTAGGTGAAATACACGAAATTTAATATTTCCACAATTTATTGAAAATGCTTGATAAAATTCCTTTCAACTAATAGCAGCTTTCTCTGCCCGGGCAGAGCGTTCACTAAGGTTGTAGGCTGTAGACGGTTGTAACGTCCTCTGCACAGCCCCGCCGTGGTGGCTAAGTGGTTACGGCGCTCGGCTGCTGGCATCACATTCCGGATTTGTCAGACGGCGGCACGTTGAAGTTACACGCTTATTATACAACACGAGTCTAGATGAGCAGCTCTGGATAACTAGATCATCCCCTTTAGGCCAACGTAACGGAGAAAGATGTCTTACCTCATAGAGGGCCTGATAAGTGGTTTCTGCCAGATGATTGAGATAAAGATCTCATCAGCCTGCACGAACTATACGATTTTAAAAACCACTTGGACTGAGTCCTGTCCAGCACATTACGAGTAATGGACCCGGTGGATGGCAGATAGCAAGTGGCCAACATGTCTGGTGTATACAGACGGCGATGTGGTCGTCGCGACGACCATCGATGAACAGCAGAAGAGGCTGAAATATGAAGACAGTAAATAATTGAAAGGGCCGCTTCTCAAACAAGAGGCTGGTGCTCCTTGACCACGTTGTCAAAAAGAACGGAGTTAACCGCGACACAGACTACATAGCCATTTTAACGCAAACACGCCGCCTTCTGACAAGAATGATGTCCCACGGTTCTCGTGATTGTGTGCTTATTACACATGCTTCGTGGCTGTCGGCAATCCGTAAACTTAAGCGTTCGGGTTGCTGCCGCGCGCTGAAGTTACGCGGCGGCGAGGTATTTATACGTCGGTGACGCTTCGAGCATAGTATCGAGCTTCCTTGTAGCTCCTCTGCTGCTGAGGAGCCAAAGACACTTGATCTGGGCGGTCCCTGCACTGAAACCTGCCACATAGCCACAGGTTCCTGACTCGAAGCCGTCATTTGAGGAATGCCCACCGCACGCTTCATTCTTCGGGAATAATAACGCAATCGCCGGAGCGTGACAGATTTCTGGCGTTAGGCAGATGCGGCGCACTTCCTGATGGACAGTGTCAAGGGTGACTTCCCGCGAGGTATTGCTGTCAATCGCTCTACTGCCCTGGGGGCTCAAAGCGGGAACTCCTAGCAGCCGGAGCTCATGTTGCGTACCAGGCCAGAAAAAAAATCGTTTTCGCCCGCACAATAAAATATTCCTCTTGCCTGTTTCATGCAGATCAGGGTCGCTACGCCGGAACAGCCCTTTATTTACAAGACGTACAGCGCCCGTCTATGTGTCTCTTCCCGGTGCTACGTTCCGCAATAAACAGGCGAACGACAAAATGTATAGTGCCCCTCACCACGAAGGAGCCTAAAATAGACCAGGGCAAAGAGCGGAAGTGAACTTTTATTACTTTCGTAAAAGCGAACAGCGCAAAGAACGTGCGAGAGCAACTAGGAGACCACCAGACGTCGTCCTTTCTTCGCTCGTTAATCGGCATGATGGACCGGTGGAATAGAGGAAAACATGAACGAGATGAACTTCAAACCAAGGAAAAGTTGGCTGTGGTTTGACCAATGGCTATCCCGAGTAGAAATGCGGACGCAAGAGCGCGGCAATCGCAGCGGCGGCGGCATTTCACGGGCAACTTTGTCTAAAGTGCGTAGAGGCGAAAGCGTTTTCCGCACCACTTTACCTGCGTGTGTGGCACTGGTGACGTCATCACTGAATGACGTGAATCATTATGAAGTACTGACTACTAATGACAAACTACTAATTAATGACTAATTAACTGCTAATTAATTACGCTTAGGCTTCGCCTTTAGGAGTGGAACGCGACAGCGTGTTGTAGCGCTATCTGGGAGTCCACGGGACGCCACCACCCATTCGGGGTGATGCCTTGCCCTTTGAACGCAAAAACGCTTTTTGAGGAAAGGAATTGGCGCAGTACTTCTGTCATCCCGTGGACACCTGAACCGCACCGTACAGGAAGGGAGGAAGTGGGAGTGGAAGAAGAAAGACAAAGAGGGGCCGTAATCAAGAAAATGAAAAATGTATTTGAGGAAAGGAAATTACCCAGCAACTGTCACACATATCTCGCTGGACACCCGTCATCCGGTTGCAGAGGAAGGAAGGAAGTGGCGCGAAAGAAAAGAGAGCAAGAGGGGTCTCTCCGGGGCTCCGCGAAACCGCTCACACCTACCGTAGTGTTGTTTCGGCTACAAAAGTAGTACTCTGAATACGAAGAAATAGAAATATATAAAGGCGTAAAAATAAAATGTGTTGCTTTGTGCCCGCACACAGTGCCCAGAGCATGAAGGTGCATAAATGAACCATGGCAAGGGACAAATGAATTTTTAATGCTTTTTGTGAAGGCAAACGGAGCGAAGAACAGATGGAGAGCAACTAGGAGACGACCAGACATCGTTTTCTTTTCCCGTTAACCAATATTATGAAACAAAAAGCATTCTGTCCGCGAAGCCACAGTGAACGGAATTTCAGAACGGCCAGACATAAGCCATAGGCTTGTTTATCCGCATTGTCCTCTCCTGTCAGGGGTCTTTAAAGCCAAATTCATGTTGCACGTCTTCATGGCTTGCACAATTACTGTGCGATATTTTTGCTTGCAATAGTTTCCAACACTGTTTGATACGAACGCTGCTAGTTTTGAGTGCTACGAGACCGAAACAGGGTGCAACTAGCTCAATTGTTAGTCTGTGCTAAGCTATGCACAAGGGCAAGCACATTTTCACTCCACACTGGCTCACACACTACCACACCTACAGAAGCAGCAAACCTTCAAAAAGCACTGGCATAGCGGAGCTTAAACATCTGCAAGGGGCCTTGCTCAGAAGCGGACTTGATTGGTGCAGCATAGTACGCTCCTCCAGAATGGTCGCTCCAGTACTTTGCAGAGCTGTACTCTTTATGGTCTCCTCCGGTGAAGGTTCCCTTTGTTTCGTCAATGGGTAGCAACGTCACATGGGCAACATCATGGAAACGTCTCTTTTGCAGCTGATAACTTTTGATGGCTCATTATGCATCTTCCTGTTCGTCTAGAAATCGTGATGCCAAGCGCTACATGAGCTCAATTCCAGCAGCAAAAGGGTGGACTTGGAAGATCGCCTAGAAAAAGTTGAGCTGTTCTCCGCTGGGGATAACAGATAGCGGCTAGCAACCCATATAGACTCCCTTTGCGTCATTATTCCCGAAGAAGCGCAACGTTCGGTGGGCATTCCTCTAATTACGGCTTCGACTCGGGCTTTTTTAGCGCTTTATACTTTAGTCTGAGAGGACCATCAAGTGCGTTGTCTGATTCCTGTGCCACATGGTGTCGCGTGCGCCCATGACTGCTTCTAAAAACACAGGCAGTAAACATGTTAACAGGTTTTCGGAATTAACGGTCAACGATTTGGCCAGACATAGTTCTTAAAAACCAGCACAGCGGCCCTTGGCCACAAGGTGAAGACTGTATCAGAGGTGAACAGGCAAATGCGGACGAAACAGAAATTTACGGGTTTACGGACATTTAATTTCTCTGTTACCAGAAAAGTATTGCCGCGATTGATGTGGAGCTTGAAACACTGCATTAGTGCTAGCGTTCTCAAAGGTCTTAAAGTAGAATGAATCTGGGCGATGCTGAGTGCTGTGGTGGTATCTCTCCGGCTTTGAGGTGTCTCGAGTAGTTCCTCCGGTATTATATCACCATCAGCATAACTAGCTCACTGTGGCAGAAATGCGCCTCTATCATATCTTTACAATTAACCCTCTCCTGCAGCAGCCGGGGCCGGCTTATCCTCACAAACCGCTTAATCTCACCCACCACTAACTTTCGCTAGTAAGTCATTAACCCACATTTGTACTTGGAGCAATTCTGGTCAGTGCGCTGTCATTAAGTGAATCCCATTACGTCAGCCTCCAAATTTCTGCTTCGTTGTTGGCCGCCTATAAGATACAGCTCTAATATTTTTTAAAGCAAAATCCGATAGTTCGGCATTTCATGGCTATGTTGCCACTTGTCCGCCAGCGAAAGATGCATTTATTTCTAAGAAATTTGGATTCGAAGTTCAAAAAGTTTTGCCCGCCGCTCTGATTCAAACTTGGGATACTCTTATGACGACACAGGACTAAGTGACGTGAAACATGACGTGCAGCCAGCAGTGCGGCCTAGCAGCAGCCGAAGAGGAAGCTACCGCCGGCCGCACGTTGAAGGCATCTATTGGCTATTGCGGCCGTCGCTACCGTCGCTTCGTTTACGTTTGCACCGGCGTCTTGCCAGCGTTACGATGGATCCCGCTCTCGAAGTCGTCAACGAAGTTCTCCCAAATAGACACCTTTAGCATACCGTGTACCTTGTTACCGTTAGCGGAATACCGGGAGCCCGTCTACCGCCGGTGAGCAGGCGCTGATTGGTCCCGATCATGCAGGCGCGCGCGTAGCTGCCAGGGTACGTGGCGTCATCTGCCGACGTCAAGGAGATTTGCGCATGCCTTGGCTGCTCCTCAGTGATTCGCGATTTCTCGTGTCCTAGCGTTGCTAGAACCATTTATTCTAGAAACACTGTTTTGTCCTGTGACGTCATCACGCTTGTACTTGCGAGTTTGACCTGTGGCATCGATACCTGTATTTTGGTTCTTTCTCTCTTCTACGTTAAAAGAGCTTTGTTGCCAGTATGAGTCGCGTTTTTGCAATCAGGAGCTGGTATTCTGTCAATGCGGTTAAAACCTTGTTAAACGGCGAAAGCTCAGAGAAATAACGCTAATAGAATACACGAACGGTTACAAACGAAGACCTGAAACAAATCTAAAATTTAAACAATTCGCGGTCATAAAGGGTCAAAATTCTTAGCCTTTTGCGCTTCTTGACCACAATCACAGCAAGAAAAACAAGCAAAAGGTACAAGAAATGGACCATAAAAAGTGGGCAACCAATAACGCATTCTCCGCCTATGTCACGTCTGCCACTATTACCGTCGTCAGCTATTCACTACTCTAATGATAAAAATGCTTCGCACTTGCCGAAAATAAACGAAATGGCTTTTGTTGTTGCTAGTGGCTATTTTTTGCGAATACAAAAAAAAATGAAGGAACAAGTGTTGCTAGCCGCGGCATCTGCGATCGAAACCTGGCGCACCTGAGCTGCGGCTAGCGGAAATGAGAGAGGAGGGGACTGGTTAAAGGAAATAAAAGGGGAGTGATGGAAGAAAGGATAAGGGTAGGGCGGCAGTATACACTATGTACAAATACAGGATATTAAAATAGAAATAAATGTGGGGTGCTGCGCAGCGCAATGTTATTAAGAATACGCGGGTGTGCGAATTGCGTGGGGGAGGGGGAGCGGCCGACCGCGGCCCACGCGATGACTTTAACGTCGACACAGGTGGGTTGCCCTGCGCCAGTCAGAGCATCGCGCAGGGCGCATCAACGCACGCGCACACTCACTTGCTCTTCGCAAGCCGACCACTCAGAGTAAATAATCATATGCAACGGGCGTGCCGTGTCTTGTCCCGAGAGACAAACAGGAAAAGCGCACGCTCACGGCTCACTGCACAAATAAGCTGGCACAAATAAGCCAGCTATAAAGCGTCCGAAGGTAGTACACGCGGAGCGTTTCGTCACTGCGGGTAACTACCTGGCGCGAAAACACAGAACGTGAAGCCCGTTTTCGAAGTATACACAGAGGCTCACCATAGTTCGCTCACGGGTGCGCGCAGCCCTGCGGCCAGAAGAGCGCCGATACACTGTCCAGGATGAGCCCCTGCTCCCATTCGCCCGCAAGCACGCCGCGACGCGGCTGGGCGCGAGCGGCTCAGCGGCGGAGCAAGTGCTCCAGTGTTCCAACTGCACCACAATCGCCACACACGTCGCTTGCAGCTAGTCCATGGCGCACCCCTCTGTGCACGGGCCACATGCATACAGAAGCGCACGGAGGATCATCGCGCGCTGCAGCCGTGCCAGGGAGCGGCCACTGATGTTGTGGATGCGCTCCCCTCGTGCGAAGCGCGGGTCGAGGTGCTGCTGTTGGAGGTGGTCGATGACCGCTCGCATGTATTCTAGTGCCAGAGGGAGATCGGTAAAAGGTAACTGCTGCACTGCAAAGAGCGGGGTGCTCCGCTTTCCCAAGATGCCGACGATGTCTCTCTGTACCTCCGAAGCAGCAGGCCAGGGCGAGCAGCCCGCTAGTACCAGCCGATTCATGAATAGCAACTATGACCTCCTTGCTAAGCTGCCCGAACACGATGACCTCTCGTCCGAAAGAAGTTATTTCATTCACAATTTGCTCCCAGGCTGTTGTATGGGTAGGGACTGCCCTTCGTTGCCTTCCTTCATGTATCAGCTGCGTATCAGTTTAGAGGGAGTACTGGGCGTATCTTTTGCAGCAGGAATCACTTAAGCAGTATTGATGTCTTCGACGTGCCTATGGATGTTTTTGTTGTTAGTGAACAAACATGGACACTGATGGTGATACTAGCCCGAATGTGCTTCCGCTATCAATAGCGTGGCGTGTGAAAACATTTGCCCTGGTGCAGTCGATGGGTGTCGTGCAGTGACTGAATAAACGACGCGTGTCGCCTTGGCTTTCATAAGGCAGCGCGGCAAGCGAAGCATGCCGCGTAGCGTTTGATAAGGCGCCGGTTTAAGTGGCGCGCCAGCTTACGATCATTATCTCACAGTGCCACCAGAACAAAAACTATTCAACAAAATCGTGTACACTTTCAGGCAGTTCTTTCTACAGTGGTGTCTGTGCGTGATGTCACCTGCCACGGTAGTCAGTTCGCTTAGCCCGGCGGGAAGGTTGTGGCGACACCACAAGGTGACGTGATTTAAGTGGCCCACCTAGCTGCGAGGCTTCAAATGGTCGATGCCGGCTACACCGAACACCAAAGCTGTTGCGTGAAATCTGTGGACATTATTAAAAAGGTGAAAGCGTAGCCGTGAAATAAATTACTGTGCACATTAGCGGGGGTAGACTTATGTGCGAAACTTTCCTACTTCATGCCTTTCGTACTTTGCGCCGAGATGCGCAAGACCTCTATTTTTAGCCATTGCATTTACATCTTCAGGCGGAAAGGTTTTTCACACCCACCTCCAAAGCTGCCGACACTGCAAGTGAAAAATCATAAGCAGTGTCCTTATTTTCAGCTTTTGCAGTTAACAGATGCTGTAATTTCTTCCTTGCTTCGCTCTTTTTCTAGCCCAAACTTCCAAATTCCTAATACGTGATCTGCATGCATGCACTCAACTGTATTCTTAAACTAGTGTGTATAAAACAATTTTTATTACTTAAACGTTTCAAGGGCGATGGTGTAAATGGAGCTCTGAAATGACTAGCAGTTGCTACAATGTGATCTAATCTTTTTACTGACTTTGTAGGCATGGCAATATACGTGCTGCATCCAACACTACTACTTTGCAGGTGGAACTACAAAAGGACATTTGCAAGCTATAAAGTCGGAAATGATGGTGGTCGCTACTGAGGGGCGAGCCTTAGAACAACAAAATTAAATTCAGTGTGTTTACTTCCTTCTATACGAGGTTTGTTACATAATGTTTGTACACGCTTTAGCAGCTGAGCCCGGTACGTGGCTGGCTTTGGGTCAACAGTGGATCGAACACCAATGCCCTGAAAGAATAGGTGTGGTCACAGACACATCTGACGATTGCTTTGCAGTCTCTGTCTATCAGTACTGCTTAAGGCTAGAAATGAAAAAAAAATGCAGGCAGGACATACGCCAAGTTCAGCTGTCTATCTATCGCGACTGCTTTAACCTACTCGCGTGGGCTGCCATAAGGGGCGGCAGCAAGGCAACTCTTCAGAAACATACCTTCCTAAAATCCATGTATTTTACTTAAACACGATGATAAGTCGACATGAATAGCGTAAAGCCTTTATTTGTACCATCTTAGCTTGGCGTGAAGTCGTGCTTGTCTATTCATCGTAGCAGCAGTTGCGATGGTGAGTTTTGCATGCGAGTGCCGTGGTGCGCCTCTGTAAGAGGCTCATGATAACGCGGGACTATTCAAGCTGGTCTTCCTGCATCACTGCCGCCCCACAACCGACAAGGCGCAGAGTGTTAACACTAGGCTGATGCATAGCAGGCATGTTATAAATGTTTGAACGGCTATTAAATGCTGCTGTAAGCCTGCAAACCTTTTTTTTTACCTTTTGCAGGACCTCGCACGAGAGGCGAATGAGGTACTACCGCAGTCGGTTGCGCTCAGTACCTCAGTTGGTGTGGCCTCTTTGACCCGCTTCAACAAAACTGGCAAAGGGGAGTGCCAAAGTGCAAATCTCCTCAACGACCCTTGGGTAAGAACCAGTGAATGCAGGAGGTTCGTTGTTTGCATACCGTAATCAAATATTCCATGGCCAGAGGGGTGTGAGAATATTATTCTACAGGGGTGATTATAATGGGAATCAGGTACAAAGGGATGGCGACAAGGAAAAGAATACTAGTATACCTAGTTCACTCTTCGAAACGTTTCGAAGCAATGTGGAAATGCCCTCTCACTTCATTCATTTTATGGTATCCTAACCTTAGTAATACACCAATATAAAGTCAGAGTTAGCAGTATACAATCCATTACGTGATCACTGCCATAGTGATAACGCCAGACTTTGGCAGAGCCCTAAATAAATGACATACAGTCATTCTGAGCGACAGCACTTGAACGCATCGTTGCAAACAGTTCACCCACATTTCAAGGCATACATAAAGAAAACGTGTCTGACAACCCTGTTTTAAAGCCTTCAAGATACATATGGAAGGGAGAACTCGGGCGTTACTGTACGTACGAGTATTCCTCCGCTTTCTCATATAGCATGCACTGTACAAGAGCGTAGCAGAAGTTGCGATGGTGAGTTTTGCATGCGAGTGCCGTGGTGGCAGAAAAGCATGTGCACGCTCGCCTCCGCGAACGATGATGCTGACCTTGTCTATATTTTTAACCTCCAGCCTTCACATAAACCTCCAGCCTTCACATAGAAAGTAGAAAAAGTGCTATTTCCCTACGCATTCTCTTTTGCCCTATCATGGCCGAGCACATAATAGGGCTTCTTTAAAGATCTTCGTTCGCTCGTTTTGCTTCGCGGCATGAAAAAAAACGAATGATGCGTAAGTATGTCACCGTGTTTCGTCAGTTGTAGATCTAAGGATATAGGTGTGTAGAGAAACGTGCGCTAAGTAGCGAGGTTCTAATTTGATAATGCTGTGAGTGTAAACTGTTTCACTATCGAAGTTGGCTAAAATGTCATAAAAGGAAACTAAAAGGAAATTACCATAATGAACTCCAGGTGGTCGAAATTTCCGGAGCCCTTGACGGCGTCCATCATAGCCTCACCAACTGACCTACCGACCGACATGAAATGGGAACAGTTCTGCGATTAGCTGATGACATTGCCTTGACAGGGAACCGCAGTTCGACATGAGGAAGTGCTGAAAGTAGTAAGAGATTGCGTAGATTGTGGGCAGGTAGCGACCGCTGATCCGGATGATGAGAGGGGTGCGGTGATTTTTGTACAGATTTACGAGGCGACGGCATTCGCGAAGGCAACTGTTTCCTTTGTATATGGATGGACACCGTCCTCGTTCGTAACTTACTAGGCTGTTCCTTGAGGAGCAGTTACTATTGTACGCAAATTATTGCACTACTTTTGCATTAATATTGCACACACAGACTATAGTACGAGCTCCTCTGCGGCAGAGGCATGATAAAAAGCAGACAGGCCACAGGAACAAAGGTAGGCCTGCTTCAGCGCTACCTTAAAGGTACACTGAAGATCAATATGAACTCGTCTTTTTACCGCGGGAATTCGATATACACATTCCGAGCATTCTGAGAAATTTTAAGATAGCGCCATCGGCGGAGTGATGCGTAACGATCGGTGAAAGCTACGCCGACGCGTATTTTTATTTCAATGGGCCCAATGCAGAGCTGTTCAATTCTGCAAGCCAAGGTAGCCGACATCAGGAAGTTTAACAGGGAGAAAATCGAGCAAGCTCTAAAGAGCTTGCTCGAGACAGACGGAAATGTCATTAGCAATATGGGCAAGATAGTTAAAGTAGCCGAAGAGTTCTACACACATCTATACAGTAGCGAAGGTACTCAGAACGTTACTGAGAGAGGCAGTACAGCACAGCAATGGGACATGCTGCCAGTAACGAAGGAGGAAGTTAAGAAAGCCTTAGGAGCAATGCCAAGGGGGAAAGCTGGTAGGATCAGGTAACAGCAGATTTGTTGAAGGACCGAGGAGAGATTGTAACCAACCCCTACATATAGCCTTCATTGATTACGAGAAAGAATTAAACTCAGTGGAAACCTTAGCTTAGAAGAACGCTATCTATATATATAAGAAGGAAGATGCGAGGGACTTCATGAATTACAAACCGATCAGTTTAATGTCCATTGCCTACAAGGTATTTACTAAGGTAATCGCGAATAGGGTCATGGCCAATCAACCAAATGATCAGGCAGGCTTTCGTAAAAGATAAAATAGACCATATTCACACTATCAATTAGGTGATAGAGAAATAAATGCGCAGAATATAGCCAGCCGCTATATATAGCCTTCATTGATTACGAGAAAACATTTCACTCACTGGAAACATCAGCTGCCATGCAGGCATTGTGGAATCTGGGTGTAGTATTATGTGAAAATATTGGCAGATATTTATAACGCTTACACAGCTACCATCTCCATAGTCAGCAACGAAATTCCAAAAAAGGTGTCAGGCAGGGAGACACGAAAGTTATTCACCACCTGTTTACAGGAGGTGTTCCGGGGCCCATAGAATACATAAGTAATCTGCGATTAGCTGATGACATTGCCTTGACAGGGAACCGCTGTTCGCGATTGGTGGCGAACCTCCAACAAGACTGGCACAGCTTACAGTTTCAGCATTGTTGAGCGCACAGCTGAGAACTCCCGAGATGGCTGGCACGCTGACCGAACCACACACACATTTCGTCTTCGTTGACCGACACACGCACACTTCGGCTTCATCGTCGGCGCGCTCCCGTGAGCACGCGCCATTATCCAACATCAATAACGAGGTTATAGACGATTAAAAATCACGCTCCTCCTCTCCCCTCTCAACTCGTACGCGCGGAGCACCAAAAAAAATAAAGAAAAGAGCTCTGGGACACGGCCCCGCCCAAGAATACGTCATTCGCTGACGTTTGGTTTGAGATTTCTGGTTGTCGCACCCAGCACCCCTGCAGGAGCGTCGGCATTGTCTCTCCGGTCTCTCTTCGCCTTCCGGGATAACGGCGCACGTCGGATTTCTTTGCTTGTCACTGCGACAAAGGCACTATGAGTGGTTCCCGAACTGCCGACAGAAAGAGGCGGTAGAGGTAAATTGAAAACATGCGTGAAGGCAATGCCCTGACTCGCGCCTGCCCGAAGGAATCGCGCGGCGGCTCGAGCAGACGATTTTCACGGCTACTGAAATCGTGCCCGTGACGTCGTGGCGGCCGTGACTCCAGCGAATGACAACGTATGGCGGCACGCCGACGTCTCCGGACTAATGAGGCCTATTTTCCCGATTTTAACTTCAAAGTTGTCACTACGAACACACCAATAAGCCCGCGAATTTTAAAAAACGCCGTTTTTAAAAAATCAAAAGCCGGCTCAGTTCTGAAGACTCATACTTGGTGTGAATGTGTGTATATCCATGTGTCTATGCCATGCTCTGCCGATTATTCTGCCGCCATGGCATCAGAGCGTTCGTGCACGTGTCTCATGTACCCTTTTAAGGCGCCAGGTTAGGCGCGTCGCCATTGAAAGGATGACAAGAAGTCATTATGACACGTAATAATGACAAATTACGCGTATTTGCATATTTAAACAGCAATGCGCAGTACGGCCACCCACATCTCGGGACCGATTTGAATGCAAGAAAAAATGGTACGGCGCGGAGACAACAGACAGCCTAAAGGAAATGGTAAGAAGGAACATTATTCTGATGGTCTGGTAAGCTTCAACTGCCACCATGGCAGTGAAGCTGCGTATGAATAGCGGTGCGTATGAATAGGTAATTGGTAGTGGACACTCCAGGGAATGTAGTCTTGATAGCACTCCGCTATGTCGTTAAATGGCTGTTATTTCTGATTAGCCTTTGGAGAACATTTTTGTAATACTCAAGCTGTTAAGGTGCTGGCCTTTCCCTGTAAATGCAACGTTTCTACAACACAGCCTGTGACTCGCATCACTGTCTGGACCCAAAAGCACGCGAGGTAAAAAAAGTGCATTTTGATAGCAGGGAGTGCTCAGTAAAACAATTTTCGTTCTTTGCCCGACAGTGTTAAGAGGACCCTAGAAAAACACCTTTTTCCGAAGTCATGAAAAATGAAGCATTCCCGCTCGCCACATGGCTCTGTAAAACTGACTCTTCTACCTCGATAATGGTCGCACATGAAGCAAGCATGAAGAAGGCACCGCAGTCAATGGCGTCAAACGTCGGTGATTACATTGACCGCGGGGGCTTTCAGGTGCATAAGGATTAACCACGGTTTGATTGGATGAGCAGTGCCTTCACAAGCGGTGGAAGTCTGGCTGGAAGGCCTGCATCAAGAGGCATTCACCACTTCTTTCATGAGTTGAATCAGACTATAAGGGCCGAATAGTATGCGAGTCTCAAAAGGTGCACTGCAGAGGACTCTAAACATTACTTTTACCGCTGGAACTCAATCTACACGTTCCGAGTGTTCTTGCGAACTTTGAATTATTGGCCCATGAGGCCAATTTTCCCAATTTAAATCAGATTAGCTTCGGTCTCCCGACCAAGCTTTATCATTCCCATCCCCCATTTATCATCCTTGTCGTCTCTTACTGCCTGCATATGCAAGCATTTATCATCCTATTGATTTTTTTCCTTTAAGGCTATTCTTTGTACTATCAGCGTCAATTGAAACGCGAACAAGCCAATTGAAACGCGAACAGCACAACTCGCAGATATTATACCAGGGAGGCAAAATACATGAGCAGTTGATTTTACCATCGAAGCCGAAAAGACCGCTCTTCTGAAATGTAAATATCCCACGCCTGTATTTCATCTCCAGCCTCTAATATGCTTGATTTTTTGTGCTCGCGTTCTAGTTGTTTTGTTCGCGTTTCATTTGACGCTGATAGTACAGTGCGTCTGAGTGCACAAAACGCCTTAGCGGTACACATGTGCCTGTAGCAGAGCGTTTAGAAAGACACGGCTCTGAACAAAGCACCAGCCATACACAACAGGCGGGCGTTACGAGCACGTGAAAACCCCAGGGTAGTGTAACGTATAATATTGCGATCATGCCCATAAGTCGCGAGTTCACCGAGAACCGAAGAGACTAAGAGAATCTGCACATTCATAGATTTCTATGTGGAGGCTAAGGGTGCGAGAGTAAGTGCATGCGTAGGCCTTGGCGTCTTCATGAGAGGGAACAGTGGATGCGTAGTGAGTGCTCGCAGGCAGGTGCGCCTTCGTTCCCTCTACGATCTGATCGCTGTGTCCATACCAGCCTTGCTTGCTTTTCGGCTTTATGCCCTTCAGGATTTTAAACGCTGCCTGCCATATCTTTCTCCTGATGTATTCATTCACACTCCTTGCGTTATGCAATTTGTTCTAACTTCTGTCGCCATGATCCCTCCAACCGACTCTGCCACCTCTATGAATAGCGTGTCTAATGTTCTTTCATTGTTTTTCTGTGGCTTCAACTATGCCTCTCTTCTTCCTCTGTGGGGTACCAGTCGCATGATCCTTGGTATGGCATTTACAACGTGTTCGCCTTTTCGGGGCATTCATGTGGGTCTCGCGTAGTGCTTTCTGTCCTGCTGATAACTATTAGTCACGTCTGCCATGTGCATTTTGATAGCACGGAGTGCTCAGCAAAAACAGAGTTAAGAGGACCCTAGAAAAACATTTTTTTCGGAGGTCGTGAAGAAAATAAAGCATTCCCCCTCGCCACATGGCTGTGTCGTGTATTGGCAGCTTGAGTAGCTTTTCTGATGGCGCGTTGATTCGCCGAGGGCTCTTTGTATCTCTTTTTATAAGGGAGGGTTTTCAATCTAAGCTACGTCGCCACGTCCACAATTCTGCTTATTGTGAAAGCCTGTACTATCTGCAAGGTGTTCTCTCGTCTCTTCTAGGTGTCTTGCATTTCGGCCCGTGGTACATTGATGCATTTTTATTACACAAAATAACAAGCATCAAATTAACTCCGATCCATTTATTAAGCCTATCGGAACGCGACTAAGTAGCCTTATTCACGCGTATTCTAACACCGTACAGAACTAGGATCAATTTATCCATTTATTAAGCCTATCGGAACGCGACTAAGTAGCCTTATTCACGCGTATTCTAACACCGTACAGAACTAGGATCAATTTTCTAAGTACTCATTTTTTTCAAGTAGTCAACATATTGCACTTCTTAAGAGGTTTTACTTTGGTACAATTTTTCATGCACTTCTATTCCGGTGTCATGGACACAGCATCCTCTGGGTCGATATACTATTATAAGAAGAAATTTTGTGCGTCTTGCGCTGACAATGTTCTGGCATTCGGTATACCATTAATCTTTCTCCAGCCACGGTGGGTCAGGGAATTACTTCTATCCAGCGCGTAGGGGAGGTATTCAGAAAGCTTAGAATTCGAGATGGGATTGTCTGCGGCACACACAATCCCGAGGATCGGGAGATAATTTCGGGAAAGCGTACTAAAATTCCATATGGGCCACTTCTTTGTCTGCACCGAGACTTGAATGTGTCCTGCCAGCCCACACAAAACAAGCAGAAATGTGCGCTCTCCTACCAGACAGCACCATCGGGGGTATGGTCACTTGCCGACCGCTGGCTAGAAACCGTTCTCCCGATCAGTGCATAGTGCTTAAAACAATCGCTGCAGCGATCTTATGGAACAATGCTTGTCGAAATGCATTCCAGCGTCTAGATATTAATCTATAGTGGTGATGAAATCTCCCCTATGCAATGAAATGTCCTTGACGCTAATGTATTCTATATTTTCAGGCCGAGCACGCACGCTCCATTAAGCTGTTTCACTGCGCCGTCACCGACATCGAACTCTACGGCGGTACAGCCGGGTTCATGACCCGCAATATTTCTTCTTTGCAATGCGGCCCGCAAAAACAAATAAAAGTGTTCTGAAGTCGATCTTTGTTGGGACATTCCATGATCTGCTCTAAGTCATAGAAAGATGAGGAGATAGAGAGACAATTCCACTGGATTACACATATTCCGCACGATTATTGCTTAAAAAATGAGGCAGGAACAGCCGCTTTCAACACATCGGCGCACGAGCACCTGTCGCGGTCCATCCTGGTGGTGGTGGAGACATCCTGTTCATCGGCACCCTTCCGGTAGGTGAGATTGGTCAACTGTGTGATCAATCCCCCCAAGCGACTCAGCAGTGGAAACGTCATGATCACCGCCGCAAACGGGGAACGCGTTGCCGAGTGTCCAGGTTTGCCATAGTGACTGAACCGCCAGCAATTCTTAGTGTGAAGGTAGGGGCTGCAGTGTGTCAACAGTGTATCACCATCAGCCTGACAATTGCGGCCATCGTATCCCCGCAAACTTCTTTCTATCTATCACCTCATTGATACGAACGCCTGTGTGATCATTCGGCTGATACCTTAGTTCGAGTCCTTGACATCTTCTTTCTTGTGGCACGCTAGAGGACACAAGGCAATGCGTATGATGGTTGCCTAGTTTTTCTAGAAAGTTAGGTAGGCAGGTGAGATTAAGAAGTTTGCGGGGACACGATGACCGCAATTGGCAGAGGACAGGGTTAATTGGGGAGACATGGGAGAGGTTTTTGCCCTGCAGTGGCCGTTGTCAGGCTGATGATGATGATACCCTGTTGACGCACTGCAGCCCCTACCATTACAAGAATTCCTGGCGGTTCAGTAACTGTGACAAACCTGGACACTCGGCAACGCGTTGCCCGTTTGCGGCGGTGACATCCTGTTCATCGGCACCCTTCGGGTAGGTGGGATCGTCAACTGTGTGATCAGTATGGCAAAACGATCTGCCAAGCGACTCAGCAGTGGAAACGTGCAGGGGAGACACTACAAGCGCTGACTCGAAATTAAGGTTTATTAGAAAAAATCGACAACACCACCGCCGTGAAAGGGGAAAGCGTTGCCGAGTGTCCAGGTTTGCCACGTGGCTGAACCGCCAGCGATTCTTAGTCTAAAGGTAGGGGCGGAAGTGCGTCAACAGGGTATCATCATCAGCCTGACAACGCCCACTGCAGGGCAAAGGCCTCTCCCATATGTCTCCCCAATTAACCCTGTCCTTTGCCAATTGCGGCCATCGTATCCCCGCAAACTTCCGGGAACCTGCATATGCAATGCCTTGTGACCTCTAGCGTCACAGGCTTTCGTAAAGGATACTCGACAACAGACTATACTCATGAGGTGATAGAGACATGTGCAAAATATAACCAACCCCTATATATAGACTTCATTGATTACGGAGTGCGAGAAGGCAAGCGTAGCAGGGGGAGGTCAACTCGATATGCAAAAGGCCAAACTATGATTTCATATGGGCAAGATAATCTTGCAAGCGTTGCGATAGCTGATTCAGTTGATATACGAGGGCCTGAGCGGATGCCAACACCGGCCATGGAAGCCTTCAAGATAGGGGAGGGATCCACATCGCGGATAATTCCTTTTACGCGGGAGTCGCAAAGAAATAACTGCTTTCACAGGAAATGAGGCGAAACAGGTGCACCGCAGCACGTCTGGAGCAGAATCCAAGCCAGCTAATTTGCACAAAATTCCTATTTTGAGAAATGGTCGCACCTCGGAAATACCATGATATCGGTTCTTTAAGGTGCTCCTGTGATTTACGCCATCTCCTACAGGAACCCGCGCCACAGGGATAAGCTTGACACCGCTTCGACCGAAAGACTTTGGCGGAATGGCCATTGCCATAAGCCTACAAAGACATGAAAACCTAAAACCGAAGTTCGAAAATCGGGTCAAATCCCCCACTCGCGGATTGGCCTCACCAGGAGTTGATGACAGGCCAGAAGACGCACGGACAGGCCGTGTATAAGCAGCACCACCAGAGACGGCAGGGTTCAGCAGAGATACGCGATACCGGCTAAGATAATGGGCAAGAGTCGAAGTGAAAAACTATGAAATTCTCCTTTCTCCCCAAGAGAATCCCTGAATCTTTTTTTCTGCAGAGAGTATCTAAATTGTATACTCGCATGTTGCCTATTCCACTGTGACGCCTGCTCGAGCGCAGTTTTATACGCAGGTTCTTCACTGAGGCCTCGGCCACCCAAACAACTATTTGGCCAGTGCTGGCTTCTAGAAACACCTTTAAAGCCCGCCGTGCAACTTTGCTAGCACCTATTATTTTAAGCGCAGCCATTTTCATTGAACGACAGGTAAACACGGATCTAACGAAACACGATATCACGAAGTTTCAGATCTAATGAGCAACTATTGACTCTCCGGCAAGCACACATAAGGTTATATATTCTTAATAACGCAAATTGCGTGAACACTAATCCAGATTTAACGAAATTTTTTCGGGAATAAATCATCATGAACATTATTTCTAACTCTCGCTTCTTGGCAGCGAGCCAGCGGTAGATCTAAACGCCCAATTCACTGTCCCAGCTTTGCTTTCACAAAGCTGCAAGCAGCGCCGATGCGCGGAACAAAACTCTGCATTCGGCGGCACTTCCCAACCCACCTTCGAATTCCTTTCACCAGATGGCACTTACACGCACAAGCAGTTCGGAAAGCGTTCACGTACTTTTCATGCGCGGAGGTGCGGGTTTTCGGCAAATACGATGCCCTGATAGCTTCTAGGGGTCGATATTGCCGCGTATCATTGCAGTGTTCGTTCGTTCGAGTTCAATGCCGCAGGTACAGACGTTATTATTTTTGTTCGTGAGGCGAGAAGCGGCCGGACTAATCTATATTCATCACATCCATGAAGAATTGCATCTACGTTTTTCCAGATGACTGCAGTTGATTTTAACCTGTTATCTCGAAGATTCCTTAATGTCTTTAAATTCAGCGATGCAGTGAGCGGCGGTTGCTCACGCCACTGCCGTGCTGTTTAGTTCTTTTGCGGGCAGAACTCAGCCCAAATAAAGAGCTTCGTTTGCAAGTCTTGTTGCTGTCGTCCCGATCGCTAGACGGCCGTCACTGCAACGTGACATCTGGTGGAGGTGTTGGGCTGACTTCCATGCTCCGGACACCCCTACAAGTCGTGACGCCACCCCTCAGTGTCATTCACCGGAGGATCTGACTCCAGTCCACCGCGCAAGCCGACGTCTGCTAGGGGACGCAACTGAGTTCCGGACTATGCCGAAGCCTACCCGGAAGCGAAAGCAAAAAGCAACGTCCACCACGAGCTTGCCCCAGACGTCGACTCCAATCATTCTGCAGACGCACCGGGTGTGACCAACCTTCGACGCTTCGACTAGGGCCGACCCCGAAGAATGGCTGGAGCAGTTCGACCGTGTGGCTGTCTTTATCCACTGGGACGAAGCCACGAAATTTAGGTACGTCTTCTTCGAATGGGAGGGACCAGCAAGAATCGGGTTTGAGAACGAGGAAGCTAGCCTTACGAACTTGAAAACCTTCAAGGAGCAGCTTCTACAGACTGTCACAGATGTCGTGCGAAAGGAGACAGCCCAGCAGCTGCTATAGTCTCGCATACAACACCCAAAAGACACCGTTGCAGCGTACACTGAGAAGATGAAGCGTCTCCTCCGGTGTGCCGACGCAAACATGAAGGAAGAAGACAGGGTAAAGCTGCTTATGGGAGGAGTTAAAAAGAAACTCTGCCGGCCGCGTCTGCAACCCACCGGAAACTGTTGCGGAATTCGTAGAAGAAGCATCCACTATAAAAAGACTTGATGCCAAAGCCCGCCAGTATGACCGCCAGCAGCGCGTATTTTCAGCAAGCTGCCCGGACACCGCTAACAACGATAACCAGCTGGAGGCCATACGTCAAGCTGTGTGAAAAGAGCTCCGACGATTGCTTCCAACGGGAACGCAGCAGCAACTTACATCGCTCACTGACGTCATCCCGGACGAGGTTCAATAGGCCTTGGGTGGGACGCCGACAACCACGCAGCCTCTGCAGCCCCTAGCCATCACTTAAGCCACAGCACTGCTCCGTCCTGCACCTTGACGACGGGATCCAAGCTCCTCTCCCACTCAGCCAGCTGCGTTGGACCGCCGTGCTGTCGCCCCAACCCGCCCGTGCTACGAGCGTCGCACACGTTGCTTGCCAATGGGGCACCGTAGGAGCTCCACGTAGTATTGTGAGGGGAAAGAGCCAATAGGGCCTACCCCAATCAACTTTCTGTAAAAAATTTAATACTCGATAAATGTTCTTCATCAGCACATGGCCGAGAAAATGCGAGGAATGGAGAACTCCCGACCAGCGCCACCCACTATGCTTCCGCCGTGGCGAAGCAGGACACAACCTACGCCACTGCCCATACAGAAGAATGCGCATCCGCGGGTTCTCTTACGACGCCACACTACCCCGACCCGGCCAGCGACTAGCCGAAATCTAGGAGTTCTTGCGTCGGGAAGAATGCTCATCGCCGAGCCACCTATCACATTCCCCATCGCCATTGTAATCGCGCTTTGTATCTGCTAGCCGAGGCTGCGCCGTGCGTGGACGCTTCCCCCGCCCCCGAAGGTTAAACTGAATAAGACAGCCTTCGGAGGTGAGATTGCTTCTAAGCGCGAGAACAAAAATCCTCCATCGACGAAAACGCAAGACCATGCCTCAACTACGACAAAACACCGACGACGACGACTACGCGGCCATAGTTGAAGATTTTACCGCTGCCCAGAGAAGTAACATCCGAGTACACCCACCGCAGCCTCATTGCTCGACGAAGCTGAGATCGGACACCGAAGACAACGTGCAATACGAGAACGCGAACGAGTGACCTTGAAATTACGGTCGACGGTCACGCAGCTACTGCCTTGGTCGACACGGGAGCTGACTACTCCGTCATGAGAGGGCCACTCGCTGTCCGACTCAGGAAAGTAACAACAACTTGGGATGGCCCACTGATCCGCACCGCAGATGGTAAGCTGATTACGCCGTCAGGACACCGCTCCGCGAGAGTTACAGTAAATGGGCCAACCTAAGCTACAAACTTCGCGGTTCTACAGCTATGCTCGCGAGACGTGATCGATCAAGCTTTCCACGGACAAAGCCATACCAGCTGCGACGAGTGCGACTCATCACGTTGCTTTAAACGACCCAGATGAAGCATTGAGCGTGCCGCCCCGATCATGTGTCGTCGCCTGCAGAGGCACTGGAGACATGGAACCTGCCGAAGGCGTCGTCGAGGGGAACACCCAGTTGCTCCTTGGTCGAGGACTGGGCGTCGCAAGGGGAGTCGCCCAAATCCGAAATGGCCAAGCCCAGGTGCTGCTAACTTCACCGAAGAATACCGCCATCTAAACAAAGGCACGACAATTGCTTTTCTCGACAAGCTGGCAGACATCAGATACATATATGCCCTCCCCGACCAACCCAAAGAACCACCTATCCAACGCTATCAACCTACGTTCGATATCAACCCAGCATTACCCCGGAAAGACAAGACGAAATGCGCAGTCTTCTTCAAAGATACAGCGATTCCTTCTCATCAGCATCGAATGTGCGACCAACCCGGCTTGTCAAGCACCGCATTGTCACAGACGAACGCGCCCGACCACTGCAGCAGAGCCCCTGCCGCGTATCGCCGCCAGAACGCCAAGCTATCCGCAAGCAAGTTGAGGAAATGCTTCGTAACGACGTCATCCAGCCATCGAGGAGCCCCTGGGCAGCACCAGGCGTCCACCTAAGAAGGCTGCGGATAGTGCTCGAAACAATCAAGAAACGGCACCCTTCGCTTTTTCTTCAATTACCGCCGCCTCAACAACATTACGAAGAAGGATGTCTACCCCCTCCCCCGCATCGACGACACATTGGATAGGCTGTGCAACGCTAAATACTTCTCGTTTATGCATCTACACAGCGGCTACTGGCAAATTGAAGTGGACGAAAGGGATCGCGAGAAGACTGCGTTCATCAAACAAGACGATTCTTCGAGTTCGAGGTGATGCCATTCGGCCTCTGCTCTGCCCCAGGTAATGCGGGTAACGGTACGGTGCTCGCCGGCTTGAAGTGGCAAATTTCTCTAGTCTACTTAGATTACTGTCGTGTCCGGTCGCTGTGTTGAATGCAGCGAAGACGCACACGGTACTTTAAGACTTCGTTTATTTAAAGCCGATGAGGGTGCGACCAGCGTCGACCGAGGCAGGAGCCGAACTGGCCGCCCGAAGAAAGGAGGGAGTGGAGAAGCGTCCACGGGAGGGAGTGGCTTCCCAGAACAGGAGGAGGGTGCGGGGGCGCACCGTGGGGGGGCATCCGGCGACAGCGTGCGACGAGGGGCAAGCGGTCGTTAGGAGGAGGATGCGAGTGGTCGTTAGGAGGAGGATTGAGTGGTCGTTAGGAGGAGGATGCGAACTGTCGTTAGGAGGAGGACGCGGGGGCGCACACACACAAAAGCAATAAGGGGACACAACACTTCCTTCCCCCTTAGAAAGTTGCCTGGTATCGTGCAGGGGGTCGGCGCTCACGCGTGGAGGCGCGCTGGCTTTGTGCGCTCGGGGGAGAAACACTTGTAGGCTGGCTGTTGTTCGCTGTGTCTCCTAGGTCTGTCCTGGGCGAAGTCTCTTCTTCCGGGAAGAGGTGCCAGGCTATGTGGGAAAATGGTGCACGTGTTCTCTCCGCTGGCGGACAGCTCTCAGACGGCGTCGTAAATCTACGCAGCTGGTTGAGATGTCGGCGTGCTACTGTGCCATGTATGTTGACGAGCCAAGAGCGCAGGCCTATGCGTCTGACAATTGTAGCTTCCTCCCAGCGTGGCTTTTTCAGAAACTGTCGGGCGAGGACGCGCTGCCCCTCATTAAGCGTGCCGCAGCGCGGAATTGCTTTTTCTTCCCGGAACGTCTCTGCCTTTGGCTCGGGGAGGATGGCTGTGAGCTGGGTTCGCATTTCACGCTCGAACATCATTTTCGAGGGGGTCTCGCCTGTTGTGCTCTGAACCGTCGTGTGCTGCTTGAAGAGAAAGCGCGCAAGGCGGCGCTGCAGCGAGCCTGTCTGATCTCTTTCAAGGGCGCGTTTTAGCTCGGCTACGTAGCGCTCGGCTTGTCCGTTTGTCGCTGGGTGGTAGGGGGCCGATGTAACTGAGGAGATCCCGTTGTCGCGATAAAACTTGAGAATCTCCGCAGACACAAACGGTGTTCCGTTGTCCGACACTACCTTGCGCGGCAGGCCGAACGTTGCAAATAGTGATCGGAGGTTGTCAATGACTGCTGCCGAAGTCGTCTGTCCCATTTGCCTTATCTCAAGCCACTTTGTGTAGGCATCTACGACCACAAGGAAAGTGCAGCCCTCAATTGGTCCTGCAAAATCAATGTGCAATGTGTGCCATGGTGTGTCTGGCTTTTCCCATTCTGGGACAGGAGCTTTCGGCGGGGCGCTCCGGCTGCTCTGGCAAGGCTTGCATTCTCGCACCACTGTTTCGATGTCGTTGTCAATGCCAGGCCACCACATGTAGCTTCTGGCACACTTTTTCATTGCAACGATGCCCCGATGTCCGGCGTGGATGAGAGACATAGCTTGTGCGCGTAGTTCTCTCGGCATCACAACTCGGGACCCAAATATGATGCAGCCGCGATGGGTGCTCAACTCTGTAGCTCGCCTGCGGTAAGCGTCGAAGTTGTCCCCTTTGAGTTTATGCACGTTGCCTTGTTGAACAGCTGTGTAAACTAGCCGGAGAGCTGCGCACTTCTGCGTAGATGCTGCAACTGTGCCTGCTGTAAGCGGAGGTTCTGGCAGTGCTTCGAACATCAGAACGTCTCCTGGTGGAAATGGTTCGTCAACAGTTGCGTCTAGTGGCAGACGGCTTAGCGCATCGGCGTTTTGATGTTTACTAACCATGTTCTGGCTCGGCGTCTGGTGTATGCCGCATATCATCACGCCTAGTGGAGAAAACCAGTTTCTCCCTAGAAGGCTTGATCCTGTGCCCTTCACAACAAGCAGAGGTAGCGTATGGGTCTGGCCGTTGTAGTTAACCTGCACGTTGGCAGAGCCCAATAGTGGCAGATTCTGTCCTGACCACGTTCGCAGGTGCGTGTCGTCTTGTTGCAGGGCGGGTGCGTCAGATGGCCATGAAGTTCGGAACGTGTCCTCACTGATCAGAGTACAGGCTGCGCCGGAGTCCACCTCGAACTTAATCAGCTGGTGATGTACGCTTACTTCTGTAAAAATCTTCGGTCGCGTGCCGAGATTCATGGTGTTCAGGTCGTACAACACAGATGGTGTTGCTGATGTTGTTCCATGGAGATCAGATAGCGGCGTATTCTCTGAGGCGTTGACGCTGTGATTAGGCTGGGAAGGTGACTTTATCTTGGCAAGTCTCCGTTTCGTAATGCATGCTCTTTCGATATGCCCTCGCTTGTGGCAAAAATTACACGTGGCTGACTGGAATCGACATCCCTGGGGGTTGTGTTGGTCGTCACACCGCCAGCAGCGTTGTGCCTTTTTGACCGATTTTACAACAACAGAAGGCTTGCGCACCTGGTTGCTTGTCTGGTGTACCGGCTCGGTGTTCCGGCGAATCCCTCTCTGCTGGTGACCGGCGCTCTCCGCTCGAACGGCGATGTCGTAAGCTTTGCTGAATGTGAGGTCCTTCTCAGCGAACAGGCGCTGCTGCAGTGCCTCGTCACTCAGTCCGCACACAAATCTGTCGCGTAACATCACGTCCAAGGGAAGCATGGTGGTGTTAGCAGAAGAAGCTGCGTCTCCCTCCTGCCCGGTAGCTGTTGTCGACAGCGTTCCAAAATTGCAGTCGGCAGCGAGCTTCTTGAGCGCGGCTACGTAGGCGCTCACAGTTTCTCCTCCCAGTTGATCTCGTCGTTGGAAGCGAGCCCGGCTGTAGACCTCGGATGGCCTTGGGTCGTAGTGCTTTTGCAGCGCTTTTACGATGTCGTCTTAAGACACTGCCGCTGGTGTGCTTGGCTGAATAAGGGCGCAGACAGTATCGTAGGTCTGCTCCCCGCACAGCGTCAGCAGGTTGGCCCTCTTCAAGGCTGGGTCTGTGATGTTGTTAGCTTCAAAGTAGAACTGAAGGCGTCCAACCCACGATGACCACGATGAGCCGTTGAACTCTGGTATCTGATTGGGAAACCCTCGCGTAGCCATGGCTTGTCAATAGCGTTGCGTAGCGCGGGTCGAATCCACTTTCTCGTCGCCACTGTCGTGTCCGGTCGCTGTGTTGAATGCAGCGAAGACGCACACGGTACTTTAAGACTTCGTTTATTTAAAGCCGATGAGGGTGCGACCAGCGTCGACCGAGGCAGGAGCCGAACTGGCCGCCCGAAGAAAGGAGGGAGTGGAGAAGCGTCCACGGGAGGGAGTGGCTTCCCAGAACAGGAGGAGGGTGCGGGGGCGCACCGTGGGGGGGCATCCGGCGACAGCGTGCGACGAGGGGCAAGCGGTCGTTAGGAGGAGGATGCGAGTGGTCGTTAGGAGGAGGATTGAGTGGTCGTTAGGAGGAGGATGCGAACTGTCGTTAGGAGGAGGACGCGGGGGCGCACACACACAAAAGCAATAAGGGGACACAACACTTACGTTGTTGTCTTCTCTTCAAGATTTGGCGACCACCTTTGAAGGCTGCGAATAGTGCTGGAAACTACCGCGTGTAAAGGCCTAACACTGAAACCAGAGATGTGCCACTTCGCCTACGAGATGCTGCTGTTCCTTGGTCACGTCGTAAGCAAGCATGGAGTTAGCCCAGACCGTCAGAGTACGGCTGCAATCGCAGAATTTCCACAGCCTAATGACAAGAAAGCTATACGCAGATTCCTTGGATTGTGCGCTTATCACCGGCGATTCGTCAAGGACTTTTCGCGCATCGCCGAACCTTTGACCGAACTTACCAAGGCTGACGTGCCTTTTAAATGGGAAATGCCGCAAGTGGAAGCTTTCAAAGCGCTGAAGCGCGCTTACAGTCCTCTCCTGTGCTCGGGCACTTTGATGAAAACACCGAAACCGAAATTCATACCGATGCAAGCACTGAGGGCTTAAGAGCGGTCCTCGTTCAGAAAAATGGTAGACAGGAGAAAGTTATCGCGTACGCTAGCCGTTCACTCTCGAAAGCCGAAGCCAACTATTCGACGACCGAGAATGTCTCGCCATCGTTTGGGCCACGTTGAAATTTCGCCCCTACCTATAAGGACGACCCTTGAAGATTGTGAGCGATCACCATGCTGTGTGCTGGCTAGCCGATTTTAAAGATCCCCCCGGCCGCCTAGCTTACTGGAGCATGCATCTTCAAGAATTAAACATAACTGTAGTTTACAAATCTGGCTGCAAGCATTCCGAGGCAGACTGCTTGTCACGAGCCCCCGTCAACGCAGCACCAGAAGAGGAAGACGACGACGGTTCCTTATTACCGGTAAGCGCCAGCAGTTTTGCGCAGCAGCTGCGCTCGGGTACTGAGTAGCAAAGACTAATTGGTTATCTGAAAAACAAGACCGCATCGCCTCCCCGAGGGTTCAAGCGCCAACTGTCGTCCTTCGTCTTTCACAATAGTGTCCTCCTGAAAAAACTTCGCGCCCTAAAGGATAGTGCATCTTCTTGTCGTACCCAAAAATCTCGGGTAAGAAATTATGCAGCCATGTCATGATGCACCGACTGCAGAGAATCTCGGGATTGCTCGGACGTTGCGCCGCATCCACGAGAAGTACTATTGTCCGCGGCTAGCTGCCGACGTTTCCCATTATGTGAAAACGTGCCGTTAGTGTCAGTGACGAAAAAAACCTCCGATTAGACCAGCCGGACTCCTGAACCCCGTACCACCTCCCACTAAGCCCTTTCAGCAAATAGGGATATACCTCCTCGGCCCCTTTCGGACTTCATCATCAGGTAACAAATGGATCATCGTGGCCACCGACTACATGACTCGTTACGCCGAAGCAAATGTGTTGCCAAATGGTACCGCAACAAAAGTCGCCAAATTCTTCGTCGAACGAGTTCTCATGTGACACGGCGCCCCCGAAGTGATCATGACAGACGGAGGAACAGCGTTTACAGCGCAGCTGACGCAATCCATGTTTAACTACAGCCAGACAAGTCATCCGAGGACAACTGCCTGTCATCCGCGAACCAACGGACTCACAGAGCGTCTAAAGGAAACCATCGCAGACATGCTCTCCATGTACATAGACACCGAACAAAAGACGTGGGATACCATTCTGTCCTACGTTATCTTTGCCTATAACGCTGCCGTCCAGGAGACTACCAGGTCTACCATATTCCAGCTTGTACACGGCAGGAAGCCTACGACTTGACGCAATGCATCCGCACGCTTCAGACGAAAACAACCTCGACTTCACCCCCTGTCTTCATCGCGCCGAGGTAGCCCGATGACTTTCGCGGCTTCGCATTAAAGACCAGCAGCATACCGACGCCCGACGCTACAATATGCGCCGGCGATACACGCATTACAAGCCAGGTGATCGTGTTTGGGTATGGATGCCATCTGCCGCCGTGGATTGAGTGAAAAGTTGCTGCGACGCTTCTTTGGCCCGTACAGGGTTCGCCGCCGCATCTATGACCTAGACTATGAGGTCATCCCCGACGGCACGACAGCATCTCAGCGACGACGCACACGCCCGTATGCTGAAATCTTATTATGAACGCTAAATGACTCGAAGTTTGCATTCTCTTTGTTTATTTTCATTTTAAGGCATCGAGGCGGCGCTTGTTTGGGAGGGGGGTAATGCCATGCATCATTGCTATGTTCGTTCGTTCGAACTTAAGGCCGCAGGAATGGGGCGTTATCAATTGTGTTCGTTACGCGAGAAGCGAGCGTACTAATCTCGATTGATCATAGCTATGAACAACTGCATCTGCGTTTTTCCAGATTACTGCAGTTGATTTAGACCTGTTATCTCGAAGTTTCCTTGCCGTCTTTAAATTGAGCGATGCAGTGAGCGGCGGGAATTCGTACATCGACGACTGATGAGCACGTTTGTTGCTTACGCCACTGTTGCGGGTGCAACTCAGGTGAAGTAAAGAGCTTCGTTTGCAAGTCTTGTTGCTGTCTTCCTGACCGCTGGACTGCCGTCCCTACAACGTAACAATATGTTCGAATTTAGATTTCCGTGGGCTGAAAACTGCCTTCCTGAATTTTACGAATTTCCTGATTTAACATAATCTGCTCTTCACTTCGTCAAAGAAGTGTATTAACGCACAATGCTACCAATACTCACAACCCCTATTTTCACAAAGCACTCTCTTGCATAGAAAGGCACTTCTAATAGTTCCCCGGTACTTCGCCTGTGGCCTATTATTGGCGCTCGATGAAGCGCGTGAGCATGACTAAACGCTATCCCGGAACATACACTGCATCAATACGGTGGCGCATGAGCCGGAATCATGACCGCTGAATTCGTGGCGGCACCATGAGAATGGGAATTTTTTCTCAAGCCCCCCCCTCCCCCCCCCCCCCCAAGGTATTCGTAGAAACGTACAGCTGCCATAAGCGGTACATTGCGCTGCTCAGTTTCCGCCGGCGATTTGGAGGAAAACACTATTAGGCGTCGTTCACCGTTAGGTTTCATTTTGAAAAGACCACGGATGCTGTAAGACGCAGCCTCTGCTGAAAAAAGAGCAGGAAGGCACGGCTCGTGCAAAGCCATGGATTTCTGGGAGCAGATAAGAGATTTCACTCTTTAAAATCCAGCGTTTTGGGCTAGGCCCCACAGCCGGACCAGGTTATGCAAAAGTTTGTATAAACAAGCCGTAGTTCATGCTATGTATGGCAAAAAATGTTCCAAATGAATCGCCATGCCCAGAAAATTGCGCTATTCTGCTGTTTTCTTCGCTGGCTTCATTCGCTCTAGGGAATTCAGCTTAACTGAACCTGGTTGCGCTCCTTGCGAACTTAGAATATGGCACAAAAAATTGAGCCTTTTAACGTCAGACACATGTTTAACAATGTACTGGAATAACCAGCTGGCGCAGCACGTTAGAACATCTGGAATCATGTTGTTGGCTTCCTCCAAAAAAATGAAATATCGTCTATCACATTAACGACTCCGGTGATGTCTGTCAAGATTTCAGACGCCCTGGTTTGGAAATACTCAGCTCCTGCAGAAATTCCGTGAGTTTTAACCAAGTAAAACAGTATCGCTGAACTTTCTTGAATGTACTAAGTTCTTTCTAAGCCTAGCTTGGCCGCACCTAACGGAAACCAGAACCTCCAATACAGAAAAGAAATTTGCATCTGCAGCAGAACCCAGTGCATGACCCACAGTTGGGAGTTTGGACCTCTCTCTTAAAGCACACTTATTATCCCATGTGTGACCAACACAGATCCTCACGTCCCCATTCGGCTTCACCACTGGCACTACTACGGAGGACGCATCTGTTGACCCGCGCCCCTTTGCAGGACTTTGTCGAGTTGGAGCCGGACGCGTTCCTTGAGCTCAATAGAGACCTTGTGTGGTGCGGTTATAGCACATAGAACTACGCCTGGTTGAATTGTTATCCTGTGCGCCCGATGTGGTATCCAGATCATTGCAAACCTTGGGAGTAGACCGCTTTTTCACAGCTTAGTCCACAACTACACGACCTCTAGTGTTCCTCGTACAGGCAAACCGAGATCCCTATAACGGGCTGCCCATATAACATGTTTTCGCGGGAAATATTTCTTTGCAGGAAGGCTTTCGATACAATACCACATTCAATCTTGTTGAACAGATTAGAGCACTACGGGTTTAGAGGAAGAACTCTCGGATTTTTCACTAGCTATTTAGAGAACCGTCATCAGTATGTTCGTATACACGAATTTTCATCTTCACACCTTCCATTTTTAACAAGAGTACCTCAAGGCTGTTTCAAAACCAATTTTGATTTCACTTTACGTTAGTGAGTTACCCTCAATAACGCAGATATCTAAAACCATCATATAAGCTGACCACGCCGTAGTTGTTTTTTCTCGAACGACACTGGAACAAATAGGCGCCATCATGAACCAAGAACTTAACCTGTCAGTACGGTTACGGAAATAAAAGTTAACACTTACCATCTTTAAAACAAAGTACCTATTACTCCGCTCTCCATACTGACATTTTCACATACGTTTGCTAAAATTTATTTGAACAAGTGTCTGTTAGAAGGAGCTCCAGAATAAAATATCGAGGTGTGGCCTCGGACTACATCCGGGACTGGAAAGCACACATTGAGTATGCATGTTCCAAACTAACATCTTGTTAGGCTCTACTTCGAAGTAGAGTGCAGTTTGATATATCCTTTCTGAAAATAGTTAGTTAGTTTAGTTTAGTTTTTGGGGTTTAACGTTTCTGAATATAATTTACAGCGCTATTTTCTGCTGCCATCTCGCTTACCGTTCCAACTCTTGGGCTTGTCTATTCAATATAAACATTCCTAGATCACATTATATGCCTTCAGAAACTGGCATTACTCATTATGGTTTGGTTTATGGGGTTTAACGTCCCAGAGCTACTGAGGCTATGAGGGACGCCGTAGTCAAGGGCTCCGGAAATTTCGACCACCTGGGGTTCTTTAACGTGCACTGACATCGCACAGTACGGGTTCGATCCCGGCCGCGGCGGTTGAATTTCTTTGGAGGAGAAATTCTAGAGGCTCGTGTACTGTGCATTACTCATTATGACATGCTCTAACAAATACCAGCGAAGCTGGCTACTTTTTCAAGCAGTTAGAATACTTCCAATTATACTTGCGTTTCCGGTCAAGCTGCCAAATACAGTCTACAACATAATATCCAATAACCACTCAGTAACAATCCACATTTTTTCTATGCTTGCCATTCCCACGAGGAATGGAAGTAACTTGAACTTTAATCTCCCTTTAACAAGAAGCACCATGTCAAAAGATTTTAAATAGTTATTTTCAATAAACATTTTCGTGTTTTGCATAAAATGAGAGCAACATCTTTTTCAAACCTCTAAGTGAACACCAAGTAAGTGTCATCATACGCAGTCTCAGCAAGTACTGATGAGAATATTAACGGCATGAAAACAATGCCAATTAGGTTAGTGCAGGATCTTGCAACATGCGTTGCCTACATGCCTAACTTACGTATAAACCTGGACGTTTTTTTCAAATAAATTGTAGGTTGTCCGCCTTTGTGTACTTGGCGACCAGTGTAGGACATGAAGGCCTACTGGCTCCGTGTCTATAGTCCGTGTAATATCAACTGTTATGAAAAGTCGTGCAGCGTAGGTTTATGGAATTCGAACAAGAGCAAAATGTCAAGTTGATACCGATTTGGTTTTCGAAAAGGAAAGGAAACAGAATTTGATGTGCTGCAGCCGAGATAACTTAGCTGCAGTAGAAGAAGGAAAGGCAGCACTAGGAGCATTTATACATTCTTAAAGGCATTCGACCATATAAAATTCAAACTCGTGATACAGAAATTTGAGCGCTACAGTTCTCGAGGATATACAGCTTCTCTTATGTCCTCCCTGCAATATCGCGCCTAAATAGTTAACAGAGATTCTAGCCTAATAATTATTTAGGTACATATAGGCAAATAAAAGTTGGTATGTCTCGAGACAAGGGGCTGTTTCTTAGTACGACTGTTATACATGGATTCAAAGGTATCCAATTCTATAGATGCCTTAATTTCAAGCTTCAACCCTTATACCTATAAGAAAGGTGCCCTGCGTCTCTGTCTTGGACACCTGAAATCGGTGTGGAACCTGGTTATTTTGTTTTAAGACCTAATGATGAACCTAAACTTCAGCTTGCAGGTTCTTACCGCCTTCTGAGCCTTCTGCTAGTCTGGCTTCAGCTGTTTTTGCCTTAGACCCGTCCCTCTTTTTCACTTGCTATTGGAGAAAATTTGGGTTTCCGAAGGTGGTTTCGACAGGACCTGTCAGGAGCGTCAACTCTTTAAAATGTTTTGGTGGGCCTATCTTTAACACAATACTTCAACAAATGGAACGACGTTACCTGATAATATAATAAATGGTCTAATCGTTCAACAACAAGAAAAGTTGCGCCATCCCACTGTCTTCTCTACAGACGTATGTAGGTCCAGCGATGAGGTGGATATCGGGGTCTATACGGAGGAGTTTCTTGGCATTTGTAGTATCAGCATTTCAGGCCGTTATTCTTTGCTTAATTTTTGTCACTTTGATTGCTTTTCACAAAATTACCTGCAAGGTGTCTGCGTATTTGTTTTTGCATATTGTCGGTATGTTTTATTATCTCTCGTAGCCTCAAGGAATGATCTTTTGAACCTCTCCATTCTGCATTTCGTTCCTTGCTACATGAAAACGGTGCGTTTAATTTTAAGTTCTAGGGCGTGGTGGTGTTATCTCAAATGAAGTGGTGGATGTTTTAGCCACATCGAGCTGACATCGTACTTGTTATGTTTGACGTCAGTAGCACGAATCATTTCTCAGTGTCTCGTTTTTAGCGTTATAACTATACCTCCGCCTAGTGCCGTGATACCTCTCTCTCTACTGCAGATAATTAGCAGTTAATCTATCCTCGCTAAGTACTGTTGGATCTGCAGTTGCGTGGTTCACTGCTCTTGTGGCGCCTTTCAGCGTGTACGCCAAGCTCGAGCACCACGCGTCGAAACGACGAATGCCTGTTTATGAAAGGGGCCACCTGATTTCCTGGAGAGTAGGCGCCGCCAGAAAGCAGCACGCCAGTCAAGTCTAACCGAAGCACAACCGATATACACTACTTCTGCTTTCGGTTACGGTCATGGAGACATGGGCAATGTGAAATTCCTGTGGTTCTACAGATGTCTGTATGTCCAGCGATGAGGTGCCCATCGTTATCTATTCGCAGGAACTCCTTGGATTTATTCCCTTTTTGGTTGAACCGACCTCTGCGTACACGTTGCAGAATTTGCAGCATGTATGCAGATGTCAGCTCACTTAAAAAAAAAAACTTTAGAGATGGTGCAGGGAGGTTGGATTTCTAGAACATTAATATTCCCTTGCAGGCGGCTCGCGTTTCAACGCGCTCTTTCGCACTTGAGTGCATATCTGCAGGCACCCATTCCAGTGTCAGGACTTATTCAGACAGTTCCGGTTTTTCTCTTCTTCAGTACGAGCGGAAGAGGTATGCGAGGCTCCCGATTTGTGAATACTTTCAATAACTACGGTTTCTGAATACCGGCTTTTAACCGGTAAATTTTCTTGTCACCGGAACTCAAAAATGTCTTGTATTTTGTTTCTCTTTTCTATGCTGTTATTGTAATAACCTCTCACAAAGGTGTTTACCGGGAAATTATACATTTTACCTGGAAGTTACTTCAATAGTTCTCTTCGGCGTTTGGCAAGAAATTTTAAATTGTAGCTATAAGCCATATCTGTCAAGTTCTCTCCGTTCCGGGGTGCCAACATATACTGGTCCCATCTTGGACATATATCAGCTATATATCTCGTCTTGCGTCTGTTGTACCTCAGTGCTATGCGCAGTGCAGTGCTTTTAGAGCTCAGCTCGTTGGCGCCCGTTTCTGCGTTTCGCGGCGTCGCCGTCCTCGTCGCCGTTGTGCGTTGTAACCAGCAGTGGACACCTTAACGGAGCAGGGAGCTTGGAAAGCACAAGGTAAAATTCCTAAATTGGTTTTTGGCGCAGAGAAATGGAACAGTATCGGTCTCACATATCTCGGCGGATACCTGAACCAGATGGAAGGCGTATAACCACGGTGGAAATAGTTCCACCGTGCGTATCACTGACCTCTTGGAACAGTGAACACCTCAATCGTGCTTTTAGCTACGTGGCGGTAGTGACAGATGTGCGCTGCATGCGTTGGCATTGACAACGATTATCCAGAAACGCGGCGCTGAAGCCCTAGGCCGTCGGCGTTCGTTGTATTTATTGGTGTCGGCGTTGTCAACGTTTTAAACCCTGATCATTGTAAGGTAAGAAAGTGGGAATAATTGGCTCCCCGGGTTAGTGGAAGCCTGAATCGCGCTTATAGGTACGTGGGGTGATGAGAGAGAGATGTGGGTTTCATGGGTTAGCGCTGACAATGGTAAGGAAACTCTCGCGATCAACCATTGACTGCCACCTGCAAGTGTGGCACGCTGCGAGGGGACATTAATGTAAAGACAAAACAGGAATTTCTTACCACATATGCTGGAGAACATCCCGTTCCTTTCGGTCGTAACGACTCCTACGGCTGTTACAACCTCGCAAAACACTTGCCCATATCTCGTCTTTGGGAAACAGGCAATGGTGCAGCAAGCCGAGCATGCATCCATCTATTTCTCCGACCACAAAGCTTCTTTTATGACGATCAAGAACTATTAATAGAGTGTTTCTTGAAGAAGGAATATGTGTGAAAAATAACAAGTTGTCTGTAATTGTACATACATAGCTTGCTCGAAGTCTTTGCCTCAGCCTATCTAAAAGCTGAAATAGCTGATGAGCTGCGCTAAAATTTAGCATTAGGAAGTAACGTAACCGCCAGCGATTTTTTTTTCTATTCAAGCGAAAATCCCAATAAAACTTTCCTACTTTAGAGTTTTATGCGGTAGATACCACGTCTTTTCACCCTGCCCGAATCTATTTTCTGATCTTTAGAGCTGTCACCTACTGCATTTGTATGCAACTCGGCAGCTAACAAAGGAAAGGCGGCGTTGGTGAAGGAATCGTCGCATAGGAAACCAAAGCTGCGTGTCCCGGTTCCTATCCTACTCGGGGCTACAGTATTAACGTAATACATTTTGTATTCTAAGCAATTCAGACAGAATACAGAATGTTTCCGACGGTTTCGGTAGACCCGTTCAGATCCATCATTGGCGCTGCTTTCGCAATGTTTCCGATAATTTTGGCGGTCCTGTTCGGATCCATGACTGGCACTATTTTCGTGATGCCTTCTGTTCATATTCGCCTTAGTTCGTCAAGGGTGAAGCGGGAAGCATCTTTTTCTTAAAGGGAACGTATGGCAGAACTGAAGTTATCTGCAAAATGCACGTCATACCTATGCGATTCTTTTACGTGCAATTATTGAATCTTTCAGCTATCGAAGCAGGCTGCAATAAATGAACAAGCTAAGCTTCACTAATTGTCAGATGTATTTTCACTGCATATATCGGGCGTTTTGCATGTAAGTGATTTCCCCAACATTATGATAACCAGGAATTTCTACGAGTGATAACGCTATTGTTTTACGCCCAATATTCTTTCTGTGGAGTACAGGTGCACAGGTTCTGCTTATATTTCGATGGTTCTGCTCAAACGCCAAATCAGAAGCGTGTTGCTGATCCTCCGTATACAAACTGCTAACGCCGACTTTTATAGAGGTGGCGCAGGTGGGCAGTACAAAGTATGAGTGGCAGTACGTAGCGAGGAATATGAAAGAAGGTTTTCCTTGGACTCTTTCTTTCCAGCATTTCTTACGCACCCCAATTTTTTTTTCATTTTCTTTTCGCTTTCAATTCTATATTTTTATTCTTATTTTGCTTAGGCAATGCATGAAGGGTTGAGTGATGTCCTTTTCAAGAAGGAAGCAGAAGCACAGCTCAGTAGTGGTGGAAATTTTGTGCAAATAAGCAAATCAACCACAGGCTTTACGGACAAAGGAAAATAATTACTATGCTGTTAACGTCGCGCAAGTCATTATGTTGACTTATTCTTATAGCTGAGGCAGACAAGCAGGAGAACATATAAGCCAGGTGACGGCTGGCACCATACATACGATTTATTTTGCATGGCATTCACCAGTTGCTTTATTTTGCGCAGTCCATCACACTTAGGTTGCGCCACATTACATCTTGCGCGTCCGGGTACAGCTCTATGTCTTCAATTATACAGTTGTAGCCATGCGCCTTTGCGTAGTCGGACTGTAGTGTGCAAAGTAAAATAAAATCAAATCAGTACACACGTTCATGAAAGACCCATGTAGCACAAAGTGGGCAATTAATGAGGCCCCCTGTAGGTGCGATGTGGGTGACCCATGTGAGCCAAGGAGGACCAATGTGGGGTTGGCAAAGCGGGCCTCATTCCGCCCCTAGTGGGTGCCCACACACTCCCCAATAGGTCCTACTTCGAACCGATGCAAGTAGCCCTGGTGGGGCTGCCCACATTCGGTCTCTATTTCTTTATGTCAGTCGCTGATGGAGCTCCCCTATCGGTTTTAATTTTGTGAAATGTGTGTGGCCCCTGAGCATGAACGTTAGGTTTATATCTCCGAAAGCAGTATAGAATCGATGCGCCTACTAAAGGGGCAAGCCCAACTGAGGCCATTCCTCATGGCCTCCGTAGGGGACCGCTGTAGTTTCTTTAAGGGCTGGCCCGGTCCACAAGCACCCATTTTACGCTCAAGGCACAAGCGCTAATTTTTTTCAGTACCAGCTTGACCTAAGCAGCCCACCGAAATTTTCTTTGTCAACACGGGGTCAAATGGGCTGCCCAAAATGAGCCTTTGTTGCACTTTTCGTAGGCAGTGCACCTTACAGTTGGGCGTTGCGCGAAGTGGGCACAGTCATTCCTGTGCGTCGTCAGATTATTTTCCACAATTTGAGGGAAAGAGCCGAAACCATGTTGTTTAAGTAATCGAATAAAGATGCGGAGAATTATACAACAAAAGAGTAAGGTATGAATTGAAAAAAAATGAGTAACTTATGAATTGAAAGAAATGCATGTATAACATTATGAATCCACGTCGGGGGGAGAAGTCATTCTGTAGGGGAAGTAGTACCGCCTGCGGCAATGAATAGACTGCCCCATTTGGGTTTGCCGCGATTTTTGCGCATAGCGCCCACATTTGTGTTGCTTATGCCCAAAAGACCGCGACAAGGGACCAATGACGGCAGCTTGTTGACACGCCCGCTTTCCAGCCCCTGGCACTGCTGATGTGAGATCCTAGCAGTTTCGTGTGTTCCACCTCAATTAGTCTTACCGAGGTTCCTCCCGCACAGAGCACACATTTATATTACACCTGAACTCAAGTGTCCTAGAAGGGACCAATGTGAGGAGCAATGCTGCACATCCGTGTCATCCGTGCAGCTGAAGATTGTAGGGTTGCGCTCACGGACGGCTCCAGAACAGATGACAGCAGTGGCAACAGGATCGGCAGGTTGGGCCGGGGTGTAGGGCACCGTGGTAGAGCCTGGTAGCCTGGGCATCGGAGCGTATCTCGATGGTGAGAGCAGACAGCACCTCCACCAAGTATAGTTTAAGACGTCTTCGCAGGCGCTGCGTCGCGAACGGCTAGAGGTACAGTCTCGGTTCAGATCAGAGGCAGTGATCAGTCCAGCACACGCACGAGCATCGGCACCGTTGTCTTCGTCTTCTTCCTTAACCCAGCTGCCGAGGGTTCGGGAGCCGAAGACCTGTCTTATAGAAGGAATGTACCGGACGAAAGAGCCGAAGGACCGAGAAACAAAGGTTCACGTGGCCTAGAGGCACATCTAGCACTTCGTCTTCGTCGCCTTCCATGCCCCCGCACAGCAATTTGTCTTCGTCGTTGTCCACGCCTGCGGCTGTAGCGCGACTCCCGCCCTCAACAGCACAGTCGCGGTGCTAAGTGGAAGCCTTAGAGGGCATGCCGTACATGGACGATGTCGTTCTTTAAAGCACGTAGACGATGTCAGAGAATCTAGAGGGGCAGTTTCAGAATTTACATCTGTCAGTTTGCGGAGCACGCGGTCAGCGCCTTTACAGTGACGAAACGAGGCCAAACCAGAGCGAGTAACTCAGGTGGGTAGGGTACTGACCGATGCCAGCGGTCGTAAGCATACTTCCGGTAGGTCTGCGATGCGGCCATCTGGTCGCGGGTGAGTTTGCGGGTCAGTGCAGTTTTGCACTGCCGTGTTTGGCACTGCCGTGCTTGGCAGCGCCGTGTTTCCTCACCTCCTTTTCTTTTGTCGTCGTCTTTCGTGCCCGTGACCAACATGCTCGAACAAAAATATTTGATGTTGGGAAACTGCGATGTACTTGTACAGAAATATTGAAGGTTATGGTCCATTCATCAGAGAAGTAGCAAAATCATCATTTTATGTTGTTTCCATCGCTTGTGTCGAGAAGTAATGACTTACGTCTGGGATTTGGTAAAATGTTACATTTTTTATTCTGGTAGATCTCATTGAAAGGATTTTGATTTTAATTACTCTCAGCATGGGTTCAGAAAACAGTATTCCTGATAAACCAAGGTTAGCTGGCCGGACGGACGGACGGATGAATGGATGGACGGATGGACGGATACGGATGGACGGACGGACGGACGGATGGGTGAATTTTATTTTGAGAGTGTCTGAACAGCCAAATGGCCTAAAAGAGCGTATACTAAGTCATTACAAACACCATGACGAGGACAGACATAATACAGAAGAATGATCACCAATAAAAAAATAATAATAACAAAAGCAGGCACAATAAAATGAACAATGAAAACAGCAAATTAGGCAAATATATCTGTGTCATAAAATGTGGAATTACAATATATGTCATTTGCAATCGAGTCATTGGTGAAATGGCGTGCATGTCAGGGAAAAATGTATCACAGCTTTTGGTGGTGTTTTGCTGAGGCACACGAAATCTCAGCGACATCAATAACTGATCACAGTCAATACAGCCATGCACCACTTTATGTAGAAAATGCATGTCACGCGCGAGTCGCCTGTCATGGAGAGTAGACGTGCCAAGGTCTGCTAGAAGAGAATCGCAGTCGTGGAAACGACGGTGCCCAATGTATCGATCGTATGGGATCCGTACAAACTTCAGCTGAACATTTTCTATTTCATTGCCAGAGGTAACGGAAACACTATTCCAGGCTGCTGATCCAAACTCGAGACGTGGCCTCACGAGAGCACAGTAAGGAGCGAGACATTCCTTTGACGAAATTTTCTTGTTAAACGAGAAATAACACCAATATGTCTCAATACGCAAGAGGCAATCGACAAGACATGTAACCGAAAATCGAGCCTTGAGTCAACAATAACACCGAGGTCTCGTATATCGGCAGCAAGAGATATTTGTCCACCGAAGAGTTTAATTAAATATATTTGTGTCACGTTTTTCAGTTTTTCAAAACGAAAGTTTTCTTAACGTTATATATAAGCCTATTCAAGAAGCACTATTTCTCGATGTTGCTATTGTGAGCTTGCAAGCGGCGACAGTCTTCCAACGTCTCATCAATCTTACGGAATAATTTTATAAAATGAATGCTGTTCTTGATAACCAATGATACGTACACTGCATATTCCTGTATTTCGCAAGGACTCTTCACAAGGTATGAGAGAAGCTGCCATTACTTAAGCCTTGTCGAATTAATCTTGACGGCCAAGTGCTAACGCGGATTAAATGTTTTCGTGTTAACCGTGAACGATCTGTGGCAACGAATACTTGCAGCTCATCTTTATCGGTTCACCTCGCGTCCCTAGAGGTATGTTTGACCGCTTCGTGTATTTTTATATATAATAATAATTTGCTGAATTTTTTGTCTTCATATATATACTTATTTGCCGTCGACTGCGTAGCGTTCAGTAAAAAAAAATGGTTCTGATGCCGATGCTTGTCAATCAAACCTAGACAGTCTATTTAACTGGTATGTCGACCAACTTAAGGGACTAATTATTGCTAATTGCAAAGCAATGTATCTGGCAGATCTAACACCATGCCTTACTACAATCTCGATAGATCACCATTATATACAATAACATCCTAAAAATACTTGGCTGTCAACATAATTTAGGTTGGAACCTACTCATAACTACGTGAACAGCGCCAATTGTACTCTCATATATATATATATATATATATATATATATATATATATATATATATATATATATATATATATGTATAACAAAAAATGTTATAAAAGTAGCAATTAATGTACGCAGTTTCGTTGAGTGACTCTAATCCTGTCTATTAAACACAATATAAAAAACTAGAAATGGTTCAAATTAATGCAGTGCGTTTCATTCTATGTGCAATCGCAATGCCTGTACAGATTTAACGATGTCGGATATAAATCTACGAAATCTAGTGCCTCGCTGAACAGCCTCCTGACTGTCTCTTTTAGAAAATTTTTCATCATCATATACTATCACAACAGCTCATCTCGTCATCAAGTTGTGTGTCCTCTTGCTACGATCACAATCACAAAGTAGCTGTTCAGGCATGCCACATTAGTTCATTTTCTATGCAGCTTTTCCCCGAGACATCACGTGACGTGAACCACTTTCGTGCGCCAGCAGTATGCCTTGGCAACATCGGGTACTTTGGTTTCGTTGAGCTCTCTAGAATTATGTAGCTCTTCGGCAGATCACCTTTTATCTCGTTATTCTTTATATTATCCAACTCCTCTCTATAATTTTTCGGCACTGAGGGTGTATATGAATAAATATTGGTGGTTGATTTTTGTGATGCAATGACAGCTTTGGCCATATATATATATATATATATATATATATATATATATATATATATATATATATATATATATATATATATATATATATATATATATATAGGAATAATGGGGTCTAAGGGAGTTCATGCCTACATAATCGCCATTACCAACAGCTGTTCGTGCTAATACGATGTAATGAGATGCATTATTTTTTTATGATCTATCTAACATGCTTTTCGAATTTCTTCACAGGTGTTCCTCACTTTGTTCTTGGAAAGGTTTTCTTTCTATTTTAACTCCCAAGCCCGGGAGTTTTGCTTTCTTCGTTTTGTGATTATCTTGATGTTACAACTGAACTGCTAATGTTGTCCAGGGATGTGGAGCTCAACCCTGGGCCTAACAAGAAAGCCTGGGTGCAGGACCCCTTGCACGTTTTGCCGTCCCAGCAAATTGACGATATGTTTGCCATATGCTACAAACTATCAACACTCGAACTGAAAAAATGGAAAAGAATCAGATGGATTTAATTCAGTCAGTTCGTGAACTTAAAAAAACCCAGGAGGAATTCAACGAAAATCTATGCGAGATAGACGACAGACTAACGGAGGTTGAGCACAAAACTGGCGTCTTTGACAGTCTCGCAAAAGAGGTGGAGCGTCTTCGCCAGTCGATTGACCAGCTTATAGGTGAAAACAATGTACTGCACTGTAAGCAGGCTGAGCTGGAAGACAGGCAACGGCGAGACAATCTTCTATTCTTCGGCCTAGCCGACACCGAATCAGAATCCTGGGCCCAGTCGGAAGAAAAATTGGTCAATGTCCTTTCATCCTGTTTGAAAATCCCGCCTTCAGAAATTTTGATCGAGAGAGCCCACCGGCTCGGCAGGTATACGTCGAATAAGTGCAGACCAATTATTGCCATATTCTCGTCTTCAAAGGTCAAACAGCAAGTGCTCCTTAATAGTTCCAAGTTGAAAGATGAGAAAATTTCGGTCAGTGACGACTATTCTCCTGCTACACGTCTTGCTAGGAAAAAACTGGTAGAATTTGGCAAATCTCAACCCTTAACCTTCAAACTTCGCTTGAACAAGTTGTACATAGGTAAAAAGTGTTACACCTACAATCCTACTGATGATTGTGTGGATGAAATTCCTAACACCTTCACGCCCCCGGCTGAATGCTCCGATTCCGTCCAGGAACAGTCTAATGCTTCCCCATCGACCACTGATTAACGCTACGCGAGGGGCAGTGAATTGAAGTTACTGGTCATTAACCCACTTTCGTTCTTATTCACAAATATTCGAAGCATACTTCCAAAACGCGACGATCTTTGCTCTG